>NW_006775678.1:2897703-2905890 GCF_000442215.2 Lipotes vexillifer
GGGAAAAAAAATGTCATGAAGAACCTAAGGGTAAGACAGGAATATAGACACAGACCTACTAGAGAACGGACTTGAGGATATGGGGAGGGGGAAGGGTGAGCTGTGACAAAGCGAGAGAGAGGCATGGACATATATACACTACCAAACGTAAGGTAGATAGCTAGTGGGAAGCAGCCGCATAGCACAGGGAGATCAGCTGGGTGCTTTGTTACCACCTGGAGGGTTGGGACAGGGAGGGTGGGAGGGAGGGAGACACAAGAGGGAAGAGATATGAGAACATATGTATATGTATAACTGATTCACTTTGTTATAAAGCAGAAACTAACACACCATTGTAAAGCAATTATACCCCAATAAAGATGTTAAAAAAAAAAAAAAAAAGAGAGAGACAATTGGTATACCCAGATGCCCAGCTATTCCACTGATAACCTCAAAACTGGCTATACACTCTGAAGAAATGGTTAAAAATAAAATAAAATAAAAGCCTAGCATGTATCCCAGTGTATTCCAGTCATGACTCTCACTTAATGATTTCCTAAGATGAATAAACCATAGATTTGGAGTCATGCAACTCTGTCCTAGAGATTGTCCAAATGTTTTAGAACAGGAAAATCACCACATTTGAAAAGTAACTACATTACAATAACTTAAAATAATTTGGAAAACAGTTACTGTACAAAATCACTTAGGTCCCAATATTTTAGTATAACTATCTCCATTCACGAACCAAATTTGGCAAACAGTATTATAATTTTATTTGAGTGTTGAGCTTGCCTATTAAAAACTGTCCATTTATATCCCCAGATGTTGCATTTCTCAAATAACAGTAAGCCCACATTCTGCTTTTGCCTTGAGGTTTGCCAGTATGAACCTATAAGGGTTCTTTTGGGAATCCTGCTGGCTCCATGTGCCCTGAAGCTTAAGCAAGCCAACTCTTAAGCTCAGTAAATGAGCAGACAGTAACGTTTCACTGGTAGAAAAAACAGTCAGGTTTCAGATACAGGAGAATGGTCCTGAATCTTCCCTTCACCTGGGAAAAAAAATCTGCATGCAGGAAAGCATCCACAGAGATATTCCATGGTTCAACTTGAACATCTTTAAATTACAACAATCTAGATCCTCTATCTTTCCCCTCTATTGAGTCACTCTGATTTGTACCACCATCCATCAAATTAGAGGCGTAATATAGTATACAATACTGTATGTACTGAGGACATGGAGAAATAAAGATCAGAAGCCACAGTCCCATCAAACTTTTTAGTCAACTTTTAATTTAGTCTTTTGAACCGCAGAGCACTTTTCATCATTTTGGGATTTTCAGCATTGCCCTCAACCTCCTTTCAGAGTACCTCTAGAGCTTTCTTGACTGCTTCTTCTTTTTTTTTTTTTTTTAACTCCAACAATGTATTTTCTTTCCCTCTCAAGCAATAAAGCCATTTTTCCTTTTCCATTGAAAAGCTTTTTCTCAGTCTTTATAATCACAATGAGAACACGTCCTCCAGCGCTTACTTTAATTCTATTTCTCCATCTTCTTATCATGATACAATAGCTGCACTATCCTTTAGAATAAAAACAGTTCGGAACAGGCCCATCTCTTTTGATATGAAACTTTCTTTCAGGTCAATATGATCTAGAGACCTTGAAATAAGAAATAAGCAGCATGAAAATCAGGACTTTGATTTGATCAGATGCAAAGCTCCCTACCCATTTAAGTTTTCCAATAATTGGCTTCAAATACCAACTCTCACAAATTATATAAGCATCCACTTCTGCAGATTCCCAGAGTTGTTACAGTCTCTCATGGTTGAGCACCTAATTTAGGAATTTTATCCAACCACACCAGACAAAGTGGATAAAACACTCCCATCAAATAGAAAGAACATTTTAAAGCCACTTTTCACAAATAAGGTTAAGACAACTACTGTTTTAATTTTCAAAAGGAATCTTACTTCTCTTTCTTACCACGCAAATATATATACATATATATCATTTTAGACAGTTCTTCAATAGAACGGTAAGGATTTGATGCCTTTTTCCAGTTGATGGCTTCATAGATTAACTGCCTATCCCAAATGTGTTGTTGAAAAGGTTAATATAACCTGCTCATCATGTCCACACATGGGGTTTTTGTACCTGTTTCACTCCACATCTAAGAAAGGAATCACACTATTTATTTCTGTAATTCAATAACTTCAGATACATAGGCTACTCTTTCTTCCTTCCAAGAGACAATTTCGGGCAATTGCTAAGATTTAGTCATATACACTACATGAAACTAAATGTTACTGTATATCACAGTCAAGGGACAGTAAGAATCTAAAAGTCTATACCATGAGACGTTACAGAAATAGAGTCTAAAACTACTAACTCAAATGACTTGAATAAATCTTGTGTTAGGATTTGTGATTTACTGACTGAAAATCATAAAAATGATATTGTAAATCAGGAATATATTAAAAGAATTTTACTGTTGTAGTATAAGCAGTGTTTACTTAAGTAAACACATTTAAGATTCATCAAAAGATTTTCATTTTATTTCATTGATTGCCCTGGGTGAGGCAGAAATGAATGGTAATAACAGGAGATATATATGCTATATATTTTTTAAATTTTTAAATAAAAATGGTATATATTTAAGGTGTACAATATAACTTGAAAAATAAATTTTTCAAAATAATCCATGTATTTAATTTATGCTGTAGTAAAAGCTTTGTAATGAAAAGTAGCAAACCCTGTCCCATCCTGCCACACTACCAATTCCCATGCCCCCAGGCCAATGACTTTTAACTCTTAGCTGTTTCTTCCATTATTTACTTCCATATTTTTTAAAATGTGCAAATATCGCAATTTTTTAACTTCTTAATTTCAGGTATTCTCTGTCAGCTTCCTTTTTTCTCTCACACGCTACCATCATCCCACATCCCACACACCCACCTACCTCTACACGCTCAATTAATACATATGTGTGTTAATATAGTAAATAAAGTCACATGACATATTATTTAATATATGATTTAATATTTTGACACATATAGGTAACATATATTAAATAAAGGCTAGTGTTTACATTACCATGTCTGGATAACTACTATACAAAGCCGTGAGTGATATCTGTATCTATCTATCTCTCTATATGTATTGATATATATATAATCTCATGCATCAGTTTGCTTTTTATTCTGCTGTAGTTTTCCTTCCAGAGCCCCTCAAATGCCTGCTTCAATTTGCACTGCTTGCTCTTTGGCCCTGCTCCACAGTAGTTTTCCTAAGATTTTCCTTTACTGATATCCTTGGATGTCCCCTCCGTGGCTCTCCTTTGTTGGGTCCCCTTTTCATTAATCCTATGCCTTTCACTTTCTTAGGTTATTCCTTATTCTGCTTAAGAGTAATCCTGGGGAACTTTTAAAGAAAATAGGTGCGAAAGTTATGGGTTTTGAGTTTTTGCGTGCTTGAAAATATCCTTCATTTATCCTTCATTATCCTGATGTATAATTGAAAATCATTTTCACTATGAATACTGCAACAATGCTTCCATTGTTTCTTGCTTCCAGTTTCAGTGTTACGAGATCTTGTTTCATTCTGATCGTTTGCATGTGGACTATCTTTCCCTGTTCCAGAAGCTTAAAGATCTTCTCTTTATCTCTAAGGTACTAAAACTTCATGATAATGTTGACTTTTTTCTTTCATTGTGCCAGACTTGTCTTTTGGAGACTTATTTCCTTCAGTTTGGAAAATTTTTCTTGTATTACTTCAATCATAACTTCCTTCACTTTGCTTTTATTGTTCTTTGTTTCTATAATCCAATTAGCAAGACTTTGAACATACTAAAATTCTATTCTGGTTTCAGTCTCTTTTGTCTTTTCAGATTACTCTTTGAAATAATTCTTTGAATTTATCATCCAACTGTTCAATTAATTTTTTAATATTAACTGTTCTCTTTTTTTAACTTCAAGGGATCTTTTGTCATGTAAATGTATCTATTTTATACCATCTTCATTTTATTAGCTATATTAGTATGTTTCATTTATCCAACTTAGAATATTCCTTAAAGACCTTTTTAGATGTTTTTCTCACTCCGTGCATTCTCTGCTTCTTACAGATTCAAGATTTTTCTTTTTTAGGTAAAAAGCTTTCCTCCAAAGTCTTGTGATCATTTGTCATTCATTAATTTTTAACCTGGAGCGCTAATAAGTTAAGTAGACACGAAAGGTGCTGGAGGGAAGGACTTCACTGCAGTTGATTGTAAAGATGTTTTTTCCTCTAACAGGACATCCAAAGTACAGTATCTGGGGGTTTATCCCCAGGGGTCCATCAATTCTCCGAGGATAAAATCTCCATTTTTCTGCCTGATGAGGATATATGTTTAGCTGTAAGAACCCTGTGAGCAAGCATACACCTTTTGCCAATTCTTAGGTTCCAAGTTGTTTCTGCAAAGGAAATCAGCTGGCTTCTCATTAGTATCTCCCTTTAAAATCCATAGGATTGCTTCCACCACTCTATTAATCAGCTACTACTATTTTCATGTTTAAAATTAAAAAAAGAAAAGATTGAGATCCCTTGTCTGCTGTTAACCTCCCTCTCATTCTATTGATCCTATTGTACTTGTAACTTTTTATCTCTTTGCTGTTATTTAATTAAATAAATGTGTATGATCAATTGACCAGACACACTTATCCAGAAGCATTAGTATGATTTTAATATGTTAAAAACATTTTTAAGGTATTCACAGTATTTTAACTTTCAACAGAAATCCCAAGATCTCCAGTTAAAAGGAAGAGAGGAGAAAGAAAATGCATTTTACCTTAGAAAACATTTAACTAGTGTGATTTAGGGACTGTTTTTTCTTCTGTGCTCCCAGTGAAAAATTAAAATATAAAGAAAATCCATTGAGTCAAAAATATCTAATCCTGTACCAGATAAAAGTACAACAATACTGAATCATTATAGCATTTTCCCAAGTAAGATGACATAATAAACTCACACAAGATACAAATACAAGGATGATCAAAACAGTGTAGTTATAGCAGTAGAGTTGTGGAAACAGAAAGCCTGGTAATGTATTATGATGTGTTCATAAAATACAGTATCATATAGCCATTAAAATATGATTGAGTCAAATTTTTTAAATGTTGCTCTTCAGTGACAATGTTAAGAAAATAAAAATGCAAGCTACAGCGTGAGAGAAAACATTTGCAAAAGGTACACAGGATAAAAGGCTTGTACACAACATATAACAGTAGCTATTACAATTCAATCAGAAAATAAGCAGCTGTATTAAAGGTGAGCAAAATATTTTGAGATACTTCACCAAAGAAGATATAGGAATGACAAATAAGCACAAGTAGAGATGTCCAACATCAGTAATTACTAGAGAAATGCAAATTAAATCCTAACAAACATAAGGTAGATAGCCAGTGGGGAGCAGCCGCATGGCACAGGGATACGGGATCGGTTCTTTGTGGCTGCCTGGAGGGGTGGGAGGGAGGGAGACAAAGAGGGAAGAGATATGGGAACATATGTACATGTATAACTGATTCACTCTGTTATAAAGCAGAAACTAACACACCATTGTAAAGCAATTATACCCCAATAAAGATGTTAAAAAATATATATATATACCACTACATACCTATTAAAATGGACAAATTACAAAGGCTGACACCAGTGACAAGGAATGTGAAGCAACTAGAACTCTTATAAACTGCTTGTGGGAATGCGACATGGTATAGACACTTTGGAGAATAGTGTGGCAGCTTCTTACAATGTTAAACATATAATTATTATGATCCTGCTCCTATTTACCCAAAATAAATGAAAGTACACGTCTACAAAAGGACTTGTACTCCAGTGTTCGTAGAAGCTGCATTCATAATAGAAAAAAACTGGAAACAACCCAAATGTCTTACAACTGGTGAATGAAAAGCAAACTGTAATCTATTTATATACTGGAATACTACTCATCAATTAAAAAGAATACTACTGATACATGCAACACCATGGATTAATCTCAAAATCATTATGCAAAATAAAAGGAGTCAGACACAAAAGATAATATCTTGTATGATTTCCTTAACATGAAATCTTTTTTAAAAAGCAAAACTATGATGACAGAAAGCAGATCAGTGGTTGCAAGAGGCTAGGGTAGGGAGAAAGAGTGGATTGCATAAGAACACAAGAGAATTTAGAGGAGTAATGGAAATGTTTTATACCATGAGGGCAGGGGTGGTTACACGTCTGTTATCTATAGGTCAAAACTCATCAAATTGTGCACTTAAAATTGGTGAACGTTATTGTGTGTACATTATTCCTCAATAAAGATGATAAAAAGTGCTATGTAGGTCCTACAATTATGGCTATGGAAAAGCATTCACAATATAGTAGTAAAGTGAGTAGATTTATCGATGGACCATTAAGAAAAGGATGTCTTTGTCAGGCTGTCTAATAGAAGAATTTCATTTGTGGGAACTAACTTATTGAGGTATTGGAAGTACTGAAAGGACAACTAGGAAAAGATAAAACCAGATAATGGCAACATTTGGAAGTCACTGCCACACCTAAGGCTGGGAGAGATTTAAAAAAAAAAAAAAAAAAAAGATGGTGTTATCAGATCTGCAGGGCCATCCAGGAGAAGCTAGAATAAAAGCAGGGTTTGCCCTGTGAGAACAGCAGAGAGAATGGGTCTCTCTATAGGGACCTAAGACTACTGCCAGGGACTCTGACCCCTTGACAGGGAAGAATGGCAAGAAATAGCCTAAGTCCCTTCTTCGTCCCACCTGCCCACCAGAAACCATTCAGCAAAGGAATCAAAGAGTCTTCAGGGGTAAGCCACCTGTGATACACAGCAGAGCAGGGAAAGGATGGTTTAGACAAACACAGAAAATATTCTGCAAAAACAGTCACAACCACAGTTACCTCTGGTAGAATTAAAGGCGGTCCTTAATTCCTTTCTTTCACTTTATCTTTTTTTTAAATATACACTTCTTTCACAATGAATAAAGTTACAAAAATCAAATCAAGTAAGTTTGAAGAATTCTCTATATTTTGTTGGAATCAAAAGGATTGAAATAAAGAGTCCAAAGTTTGCCATAAATTTTATTTTCTCCTCTTTAAAAATACAAAGAAGAAGAAGCTTCCGGGTTCAACTTAGACTTGACTCTATAGCCAGTGGACACATTAAGTCTTCAGTCATCCCTACTTAATTACGTGATAGGCAATGTTGTTTTAAAATGTTCCAGCAGAGCTTGGCATGGTGCTGCTTTCCCAAACAGCCAGCTGGAAAGACCACCATTCCAGAACAGAGCCAGAAAAAGCTGCAAGCATGAGTAATGGAATCAATCACATGGGCAATTCACCCTGCGGCCAGACACCTTCCACATTTTAAACAAAGATGCTAGGCAGACAATGAATTGGGAGCCAATCAGACCTCTTAAAATATATTTGGGTGACTTTTGCATAGATATAGGAATATCTTCCCAATTTCACAAGCAATGATAATTGTTCTGAACACAATACATATCAAATGAGGTAACAGCATTATTTTAAAATCTTAGTGAAGTTCAACCATAAAAATAGAATCAATAGAAGATACACACACACACACACACACACACACACACACACACGTATATATGGGGGTGGGAGGGAGGGAGAGAGATTTATTAGAAGGAATTGGTCTGTGCAATTATCGAGGCTGACCTGGAGGCAGGCAGTCAGGAAGGGAAGAGCACAAGCTGGAACCCCACAGGCACAGGCCGGAGCCGCCATCACAGGCAGGCAGGAAGGGCAGATCCAGCAAAGGGAGAGCAAGCGTAGACCCAGCTGCTACTGGCAGTCTCTTTTGCCAGTCCCTTTTAAGGGCTCATCTGATTAGGTCTGGCCTACCAAGGATAATCTCTATAATTTAAGGACAACTCATTAGGGACTTTCATTACATCTGCAATATCCCTTCACAGAAGCAGCTAGATTAGTGTTTGACTGAATAACTGGAAGGTGTGTAAATACCACAAAGTGGCTGCTGCCCCCTCTTTGGTGCCCACAGTGTAGCCTGGCTAAGATGACATGTCAAAAAACTATCACACTCAGGGCTTCCCTGGTGGCGCAGTGGTTGAGAGTCCGCCTGCCGATGCAGGGGATACGGGTTCGTGCCCCGGTCTGGGAGGATCCCACGTGCCGTGGAGCGGCTGGGGC
>NW_006775678.1:2905972-3009837 GCF_000442215.2 Lipotes vexillifer
AAAAAAAAAAAAAAAAAAAAAAAAAACTATCACACTCAGAACCATATATTTAGGAATACATATAAACATACATATTGTCATTTATCATTGCTTTAAGACTCAAAATATCTCCTTACTACCAGACAGTTTCTGTCTTCTTCCCCATTGTTAAGTCCCAGCGGTGCATGGTAGATGCCCAGTAAATACTGAATGAATGAATGATATTTTCTACAAGTGCTGCAACATCAAAATGCATGTTATGCCCATTAGTTTAAAATTTATTTTATTTTGAAAACAAAGTAAAAATTAAACAATGAAGACATGAAAAGAAATAGTGGCATAAATAATGACACTCTGACAACCAAGAAGATTGCTTCAGGCTTTTCTTCCTCACCCCATCCACTTCTGTTTTTTTTGTTTTTTTTGTTTTTTTTTGTGGTACGCGGGCCTCTCACTGCTGTGGCCCCTCCCGTTGCGGAGCATTTTGATTTCTTTATTGATCCATTGGTTGTTAAGTAGGCTGTTTAGCCTCCACATGTTTGTGTTTTTCCATTTTTTTTCTTTTTTTTCATTTCATGATGTTGTGGTTCCACTTCTGTTTACCCCCTCAGCCTACATGCACTTCTTCCAGCAGAGCTGATACAGGATGTGTACTCTGTGTGGGCTATAGAATGCTAGTTCAAGTTTCACAGTTAGATGAATCATTAGTAGGCTTCTTTGGCTTTGTCTTCATTCCTTTTCATAACGGGAAGTCTTTCCTTACACACACAGATACCACTAGACTCACCCTTACTGTAACTTCGATCAAGCTCCATTGTAATCGTCTATTTACTTGTGTATCTCATCCTCCACTACTGTTAACTCCTTGTCAACAGGGGCAATTGTGTTCACATGATAGCCCAAGAGCCAAGTTCCTGGAACATACTAGGAGCTCAATGAATGAGTGATACAATGAACAAAGAATGAGTTGTGACCTTGCCTTAAGCTCCTAAAGAACCTTGGCTTAATAAGTTTCTGAGTAAACCCTTTCTTTCTCACCTCAGTCCCATCAGTAATCCTAAAATAGGGGACAAAAATAAAACTCAATTGTCTGTGGATATGTTGCTGACCAGTAATAGATCTGCTATTTCTCCAAGGATTAGGTATATACCTGGGATTTTTTTTAATTTTTAAATTAAAAAGTTCTCATCTTGCACTCTGCGGACTCGGTGTGGCAAAGCTCAGTATTGATTAGTGGAGGCATTTAAGTCTGGGGGACGTGGTCAAATAAATAAACTCCAGGGAAGATTCTAGGAGTAGCCTCATATACCAAGGACAATCTCTTGAGAACACAAGCCTGGATTATGAGAGGTTTCATACTTGTCTTCCCTGTCATACACTCAATTTTCTCTCAGGAGAGCAACTGGAAAAAAAAGAAAAAACCTTCAGGGATAGAAAAAACAACATATAATCTATTTCAGGCTTCTTAGTGAAAAGCACTAGCTAGCAAGCCTTCATTCTTCTAACAAACTAATGCCAATATAAAGCCAGGAAGCTGACCTGAATGATTCTACTGTCCTGTACACTGTAAATTTCCATGCTAAGTATTCCTAACCTCACTCACAGCTTGGTAACTTATACATTGTGGCACTTGAATGGTAACTAAGGTGTTTTATGGGACACAGAACTCAGACCTTTGGCCAGAACTCTTCCCTATACTTCCTGTTTTGCTGGGCATTGTCATTCAAGTGACGGCCCACAGAGGCAATGAGATGCTCTTAATTAGCTTCCTGTGCACCCTAAGAACTACACTGAAACTATGAAAGCTTTCCTTCTTTCTCAGTGGCCTGATTTGTCTTCCTCCTGTCCTAACTATGTCTGCATAGGAGACATTTTTAATATTTAAATTGTGTGCCTTCCAGATAAAGCCTAAACATACCTTTTCCTTAACTTAGAAATGCAAACAAATAATGAGAAAATGCCAGGAAATAGTGAAGTTTTTAAAAGGAATGACAAACAATACAAAATAGAGTCATTATTTACTAGCCAAATAGATCTATAACTCCCTGCTTCAAAAAATACTCCAGAGGGATCCCTATACCCTTCTTTTTCCAATCTTGGGTAAGTCCATCTGACATTAGGTGGTGTTACAAGGTGCCACAATTGGACGGATAAATGCCTGTGTCAAACAGAAAGCTCTTTGACCATCACTTGGAATTGAGGACTTTGGGCAGAAAGTCTTTACTTAGAGATCACCAAGTAAGTCTAGAGAAGGCATGCCGTGCAGTCAATCCTTAAATTTGAAGTGAAACAGCAAGAAGCATTTCATTATGCCCGTTCACTTTTAAACCCCTGAAGGGAGATTAGCAACAAAGTAAATACACATTAGAAAAACTTTACTATCCAGAATGCGGTTGTTATAGGTGACAAGTTCTTAAAGTTTCGTTAAGACACAAA
This sequence comes from Lipotes vexillifer, assembly GCF_000442215.2. Classification (NCBI taxonomy): domain Eukaryota; kingdom Metazoa; phylum Chordata; class Mammalia; order Artiodactyla; family Lipotidae; genus Lipotes; species Lipotes vexillifer. Next base: position 2,908,388 of record NW_006775678.1, read on the forward strand.
GTAGCTTTGAAGCTGCCTCTGGTTGGCATCAGGTAGCTTTTGGCATAAAAACCCAAGCGGGACTTACAGGGCAGCCCGCGACCAGCCTAAAAGAAAAGAGCATCTTCTGCTGGGAAAACAAATGTTTGATAAGTAGAGTTCTGACTTCGTACTGTTGACAGCCTCAAGCTTCGTCTATTCATAAAAGAGAGGCTATTTTAGAGCAAGTCATACATGAGCTAGTTGCAGGGAAGCAGGGTAGAGATGGAAAAGGATGATCTCCCTGAACATCTGCCATGATTACACATAAAACCTTACTACAAAGTCAAATGTGATCTGTTTGGTACTTTGGACTGTTCAGCCTCAGCTATGTGAATGAGTGTTTGCAGTCATGACTATGTATTTTATCTGTTTTTACGATGCCTATCACTATAGACCCAGGCAATCAAGGGAGGCATAACCAACACAATCAACAGGTCAATCGAGAAGATGCATTTGACCATTTAACTCAGAGAATGAGGCATATGCATTGTCATACGCTCTCTTGTTCTATTCCAAAAGGAGTCAGGCAGGGAAGGAAACCTGCTCACCATTATAATGACTGCCAATTTACCATGCCTTTCTCAATTGATGAAGCCCCAGGCCAGCGTCACTCTGAATCTTGTCAGCAAAGATGGCAGTGGAAGCACAGCAGCGGCAGCCTTCCCTTTCCCACCCCAGCAAAGGAGGGAAGGCGGTCCTCCCACAGAGCCGGCACATTTGGTGCTAACTAAGACCCCAGCATGGCCCTTCCAGGCTTGGCTGCCTACTGCACAGCAAGGGCCTTTTGTAATTTATTTAGATGAGTATTGACCTTCTTTTCTTGGCACTGACATGTGAGAGTATGTTCTTTTGGAGGATTTGGGGAGTGGGGCGGGGGGACCAGCATACTGTCTAGCTTCACTGAATGCACCGGTGCAGAGCAGCTGGCCATCTCACTTCTCGCCATCAGAGCATCCCCACCTATGCTGGAGATGGTGTTTTCAAGCCTTCAATTTATATCAGAACTTTAAAACATGAGGTGATACAAAACAGAATATTTCAGTGTCATTTATCACCCTTTGGACATAAAAACCAAGTAATGATTTTATCTTTCTGAAAGCGTTTGCTAGTCAGGTTTTTCAAAACAACAAATGTCCCTGATTCCAAAATAATTCTCCAGGATCAGAAATCCACAGACATTTGCAATGAAACAACAGTGCAATTCTTTTCTTAGACAAAGACACTCTTTATAAGGATGAGTTTTGAATGGGCATCACCTCCACGCTTGTGAACAGTCCTCCTTTTAAGGATCATGACAGAGCCTGCCATTGTTTTAGAGTCAGTGTATCACCCTTTCTTAATCCATTGAAAAACACTAAACAAAATATCTTTTAAAAGGAGTTACTTCCCTTATGACTTTTCATTCTTTCATTACATCATGCCACAGCTTGTAACTGATAGGTAGCACTGAAATTCAACTCTCCTTCTCACCCTGTACTCCTATACATTCAAAATGATAATCATTTATATTTTTTAATGGCAATTATTTTAGTACAGAGACAGCAAACTGTCAATGTCTCTATTTTCATAAACACTTTTGGACTAGGACGTGAAAGAAAGACACACGTATCAAATTTGTAGTTAACACCAAGATAGGATGAATAGTTGCAATACTATTGAAACGGTTCTTAGTGAAAATAAAGTTGGAAGGGACTGCCGAGTTCAGTTCCTACTCAATTCCTTCATTTCCCCCGTGAGAAACAGAAAAAATTTTTTTAAATAAACTGGCCAAAATCACACAATTAGTCTTCTGGACTTGACCAGTATTTTCCATAATGCCAGGAAGCGTGGCAAAGCCAGAACTCAATGTACATGTTGCATTAATTCCTAATTGGAAAATTTTAATCTTAGTTTATTACCTCCCCCTTATCTCCTTTGTTGCTCTCAAATTTCGCTCTGTTCTATTTTTCTTCATTGGTCTCATCAGGATGGAAAATGACATTATATACAGGTTCAGTTTCTCACTCATTATCCATCTCCCCCACTGGAACAGAAGCACTACAGAGCCATAAATCATGCCTTATTCTCTGCTACAGCACCACCAATGAGAAGAATGCCTGGCACACAGTAGGCACTCAATAGACACTTGAAAAAACTGATTAATCAATCACACTTGAGGTTTCAGAAGGCCCACCTGCACTTCACTGACACCAGAAATCACAGAGCAGCCCTGTATGAGGAAGTCCAGCCTCCATTAACACCATTGCCCGGTGGTCTTCAAAGTCTAGCCTTTTGTCCACATCGACCTAAACTCAAAGTACAACCACATTTCTGCCCCTGCCACTCCACTGAAACTGTATCCTCACAGGTTCCCCAAACATTCTAATTCTAACACTCAGTGGCTTTTTCTCCTCCTTGTTCTCTTTTGCTCCCTCTCTCTCTCATGGAATTTGCCATGTCAGGACTTTCCTGCACCTTGGCACTCTCCTTTCTGCTTTGATTTCCTGACACAAGGCCAGTTCTCGTCTCCTTTTGACTTTCACCATCAGTTACCATCAGTTCTCACTGCTTCACTCTCCCCTCTGTGTATATAACCCCTGAACTCAGTTCCCAGACTTGTCTTCTGTAAGATCTAGAGCCCCTTCTCTGAACTTCTGAAGGATATTTCTTCTCACATAAACTACTGTCACCTCAATCTCACCGTGTCTACTTAAACTACTTATCATTGACATTTATTTTTTGGAAATACATCTTTTCCCCCCAACCATATTAAAGGAAGAGTGCATTATACCTTTTTGTATCCCTCCATCAACAAGCAAGCCCAGTGCCTGGGCTTTCTAAGTGATTAATAAATATCTGTGTTGACAAATATCAAGTATGGTGATTGTCATGGTAGAACTGTGTCCCCTATAAGAAAGACTCTGAAATCCTAAACTCCAGGACCTCAGAATGTGACCTTACTGGGAGACAGAGTTGTTGTAAATGTAATTAGTTAAGATGAGGTCATACAGAAGTAGGGTGGACCCTTAATCCAATATGACTTGGTGCCCTTATAAGAAGAGGAGAAAGACACACAGGGTGATGAACACCAGTGACAGTCGAGGCAGAGATGGAGTGATACATCTACAAGCCAAGGAGTGCCAAGGACTGGCAGAAAATACCAGAAGCTAGATGAGACAAGGAGGAATCCTCCTCTTTATGTTTCAGAGGTAGCATGGCCCTTGATTTTGGATTTCCAGCCCTCATAAATATCAGATAATAAAATTCTGTTGTTTTAAGCCACCTAGTTTGTGGTATTATGTACAACAGCCCTAGGAAACTAATGTATGGTTAAAAGAAGAACTTTGGGATCAAACAATTCTGAAGACAATATCAACTCTACCATTTAATTATGTGAGCTTGGGAAATTTACTAACCTCTCTTGTGTCTCAGTTTTCTTATCCTTAAAATGAGGATAATACCTGTTTCACAGGATTTTTGTAAGATTTACATTTGCAGTGTATATTACAGATTTTACAGAAAGCCTAGCACACAGTGTATGCTCAAATTAATATCCTATTTGCCCTTTGCATTATTAAATGAGCCTTTTATTTATAGTAACTAGTGTATTCATTCAACAAATATTTATTGAATATCTTCTTGGGTTAGTAGGCACTACTCCAAGCATTTGGAATACAGAAGTAAACAAAATAGCAAGACACTTCCTCATGGAACTTACCTATAGAAAATAAGCCTACTTTTTTCTCTTAAGCTGTCACTGCAAATTGTCCTAAACTCTGCTTCAAGGGATTATTATGATAAGAAAGAAATGAGTAGATTTGCTTATTAAATCACAGTAGATTCTTTTCAAGATATCAAAGTAGTAGGAGCCATCATTACATAATAGTTTGTTTGCCATGGTATAAAGCAAAACAAACTAATATTATCTTTCCATTCAAAATGCAAAGGGAAGAAAAACAATTTTTATTCATTTTCTTAACTACAAGTCCACATTTTAATAAGATGCTACAAGAAACCAATTAAATTCAGCATATACAAAAAATATTAAAAGGTTAAACTGTCATATGTAAAAATACCTTCACGTAAATATTCACCATTGGAAAGGAAGAAATATTACCCTCAATGAATTTTTCAACTGTAAAAAGAAAATCTCTCATGTGATTTATGATCATTTTTATCATTTTCTAAAATTTACTTAATGGCATTAGGGTAATGGAGAAAATTTTAAGTATGTGCTGTTGAAAAGTAAAGCACTATAAGTAACAAAACAACAACAAAAGAAGTTCTTAAGCTCTAGAATATTAATGAAGAATGGAGACATCAACATTTTTTTATCCCAAAGACAAGGAATTACTTTATAGATATTTGATATGACATCTTTTTAAAAACTTTTTTTTATTGGAGTATAATTGCTTTACAATGTTGTGTTAGTTTCTGAGGCACAGTGAAGTGAGTCAGCTATATGCATACACATATTCCCTCCCTCTTGGACCTCCCTCCCACCCCCCTCCCCTACCCCACCCATCTAGGTCATCACAGAGCACCGAGCTGAGCTTCCTGTGCTTTATAGCATCTTTATCAACAGGAAGGATGACAGAGAATGTAAAAATTTGGTTTGCATGTCTTAGGACGCATCCCCGGGTAGATTCCCTCCCTCGTCCCACATCTCTCCAGTTCCACGTCTCTAGGGTTTCCCTGCCCCGACCCTGTGCCCCACACATGTCTACTGAGCACTTGAAATATGACTCATCCAGACTGAGATGTGCTACAAGGGTAAAATATACACCAAAGTTTGAAGACCTGGTATGAAAAAAGGAATGTACAATATATCAATTATATTTCATATTGATTACAATTTGAAATGATAATATTTTGATTATATTGAGTTAAATCAAATATTTTGTAAAAATTAAATTCACCTGTGTCTTTTTACCTTCTTAATGTGTTCTACTAGGAAATTTAAACCTCAGTATGTGGTTTGTATCTGTAGCTCATGTTATATTTCTATTGGACCGTAGTGTTCATGTTATGAAGTCACAGCTCTCGGGAGTAGCAAGGACTTGCAGTAAAGTCCAGAAATCAAGTGGTTACTTAATCTCTACCACTAGCTGACTGATCTGTTCTTTCCTGTGTATCAGCTTCATTCAAACTATAAACCAACTATGGACCAAGTTCCTCCACACAGCAGGAAACGTGGGAACACATTTCCATTTTGACATTTTGTTAAACCTGCCATCACTGAGTCACTAACATGCCCTCACTAGCCCCATGTTCAGAAACCCAGGAAAGATCTCTGATTGGCCTGGATTAAGTCAGGTGCCAACATAAGACTGATCAACTGCAGCCAAGTGGGTGGAATCTGCAGGAAAGTGCAGCTCTCTCACTAATTACAGGTTTGTTGTGAGGGAGAAGTTCCCATAAGAGGGATGATGATGCTCCTAGAAGAAGTAAAGGTAAAGGGCAAGAAATTTAACAGAGAGCCGCTGTAGTACAAATGTGTTGATAATATTGCAGAGAAATCCTCTCACTGTGTTTTTATTTGTGAAAGGGACATATTGCTGCTTTGACCCAACATCCTTTCTTTTGCAGAACAAAGCTGTCTATTTGGAATATTAGCCTATTCCAAGCTGTTCTAGTGAGGATATCAGTCACAACTGACACCTCCATCCCCACCCACTGGACAATGGGAAAATGCATTCGACTCAAACCTAGTCAAGCAGAGTGCCACATTCCCCTGGGAACAACTATTGTTCCAAAAATGAGCACATGACTAAAGGAAGACCAATCACACATCTTCTAGAATTTAAATACAAAACTGAAAGGTAAAAGTTGTCTGTTTTCCATTGTGATTGATAAAGGATGTGAATCTGACACTATTAAGAGATAGCTTCACTGGGTACACAAAGGAGGACCATCTTCAATCGGACAGAACAGAGACAACACAGGGAAGAAAGTGAAGCTGACAGGGACAGAAAAAGAAAGAAAAAGAAGGAAGAAGAGAAGAAACTGTGTAAGCACCAGGAGCTAGCCATGCCTGAAAGCTAAGCAATCTTGGACCTCCCAGTTCCGTGAACCAGTACGTTCCCTACTGTGTTTGAGCTTATTTTGAGTCTAGGTTAGATCTTTTGCACCAAAAAGAGTCTAATCTAATTATCTTAAGGGTCGAACCAATTCAACCTTTGACTCTCAATCTCAGTGTCAGCGCTAAGCTATTCTGAAAATGACAGAAAGCTTAAAATAAACCAGGAGTCACGGAATATAGACAAATTCTATATACAGAAAGGAAACTTAAGTGTATTCCTTTCCTTGAGGTAAGCAAGTTGCATGTAATCCAATGTGCCTCATTTGTGGCAGGCTCACACGTCTATTACAGCATTCTAAAACCTGATGGCATTTATTTATTTACTTGTCTCTCTCCACAACTGGATTTTCAGCCTCTTCAGGGCAGACATACTTTATTTATCTTTATATGATGACAGCCTAGCACAGTGCTGGGCAATGAATGCTTGTAAGAGAGTGGAAAGGAATTAAAATAGAGAGAGAAAAAATATTGCACACAGCTTATGCAGACACTTATTTGAAATATGCTTTCACAGACATAAGACAAATATTTGTTGTCTTTTTGTTTAACTACTGGTTTGTACCATAATATACCAACGGAGGGACGGTCAGTTCCTAATGAAAGAATAACGTAATCATCATCATCATAATATCACCTAACGTTTTCATGTGTTTTCTGTATCCCAAGCCCTCTGTTAATTGTTTATATCTTTTCCACTTAGAATACGAGTTTAGCACTAAGAAGATGAAAATACTTCAGGATACTTTATGTTATTGCACTTTATGTAGCACTTTATAGTTTTCAAAATTCTTCCCCATATATATCTTCTTGCTTGCAATTCTTTGCAAATCAGTGAGGTAGATGGGAAAATATTAAAATCTCATAACTCATATGAATAAAACGTCTCAAGAAGCTAAAACACTTTTCTTAAGTAACAATATTAGTAATTTAGAATAAAAATTCAGGTCTCATGACTCTACACCAGTACTTGCTCCGCTATAGAAAGAGCAAGCAATGTAAATATCATTACAAATTAATCTAAAACAGAAACCTGGAGAATCTGTGGATCATACAGGCAACGATTTCATTGGTGCCCCTTACTTCCCATTTCCTAGGCATTTTCAAGCTTAATTTCTGCATAAAAATTCTCCTCCTCCAACTCCCTCTCATTACTCTTTTCTCTTAATAAGTCCATTTACCGGAATGAAACCAAGTATCATAATTGTAAATACTGGAAGGTTTTGCTTGCAAATAGGAAGCTACAGACCTTTCCGTAAAAGCAATGCCTACTTCTTCTAAATAAAAGACAATGAACCATGACAGAGAAAACTCCCTTCCCCATAATTTGAAGAAAACTCTTCCCTTGATATTCCTGCTAGGGCAGCTGGCTCTGATTGCAACAAACAATGCTCAGGCTCGTTCTGGCCTCAATACACTGGGTGGGAGAAGCTGCAGTACAAAAAAGGACAGATTTCATCTTCTCATTACTGCCCTCATAGAATTCCTTAGATTGGGTACATTTTTAGCTACCTGGTGGGTGCACCATAAAATCTCATATTTTATATATACACCATACACACACACACACGCTTACACACACGTAGAATAGAATATGTAATTTGCACAGTTAGTTTTGTTTTTTTTTTTTGGCGGTACGCGGGCCTCTCACTGTTGTGGCCTCTCCCGCTGCGGAGCACAGGCTCCGGACGCGCAGGCTCAGCGGCCATGGCTCACGGGCCCAGCCGCTCCACGGCATGTGGGATCTTCCCGGACCGGGGCACGAACCCGTGTCCCCTGCTTTGGCAGGCGGACTCTCAACCATGCACAGTTAGTTTTATGTTGAAACTGGAATTCTGTAAAACAGTGGGTGAAGAGATCTCATTTGTATGATTTTTTTTCCTTTTTTAATGATAATTTTTAGAGTCTTTTTATAGCTGCAGTGGCTTACCAGTCTAAATATTCCGTTCAGGAAAAAAAAAGAAAAAAGAGGTGGCATTTGAAAAGCACTACAATAATTTCATAAGAGCTATATTCATTTTTTTCCCAAAGAGTGGGAATCCCATTTTAGCCTGCCAGGAAAAGAAAGCGTAAGAGTAAATTCTGGGAGCAGCGAATTTTTTTATCCTTCTATAAAAAACATTCAGGCTGTTACTGCCTTCAGTCAAGAAATATTGATTGAGTACTACTATGTGTCAGGCCCTGTGTCTGGGGTGAGAACTGTCCTGGTGAATAAACACATCTCCCTGCCTCCTGGTATATCATTTAGCTATTAATTCAACAAACGTCACTGAGCATCTTATATGTTCCAGGTACAACATGCCAAAAAACCTGCTAAAATCCATACTTTCATGGAACTGAGATCCCAGTGGGAAAAAGAGATAATACACGAACAAGTTTAAAAACAGGCTATTTACATTCAGAAAGTGATAGAGGTTTTGAAGGAAATAAGAACTTCCAAGTGCTGTTGGAAGGGAATTCTATTTTAGATAAAGTGATCATGAAAAATCCCCTAATGGGCAATACTTGAGTGGAGCCCTGAAAATGTGAAGGAGCCAGCTCTGTGCAGACCTAGAAGAAGAGAGCTGGAGGCAGAGGCCACCAGGTAGAGGAATGTTTAGCAGAAGTGTACTGAGCAAGGGGAAGAGCAGGGAAGGATCGTATTAGAGAAGTGGGCAGGTCTGAGGAGGCAGTGCAACTAACAAGAACTTTGGACCTTTATTCTAAGTATGATACAAGACCATTTGGGCATCATAAGAAAAATGATGTGATTGAAAAAGCTAATTCTTGATATCGTTTAATGAATAATCTGTAGGTTTGGGAAGTGGAAGCAGAAGGAGAGGTTTGAGGCTCTGCAGTAATCTAAGAGAGATGTGGCTTTGATGAGAGTGATGGAGATAGTGAGCATAATACTAATACAAATGCATAGCAGAGTCATGCACTATCCTACTAAATTTACATTTATTAATTTGTTTGGACTCTTGTATACAATTTTGAATAATTCGATAATAACCCTATGATATAGGTGCTATAAACGTACCCACTTTACAGCTATGGAGAAGAAAGCAGAGTGGATTTTAGTAGCTTCCTCAAGACTAAACAGATAATAACTGATCAGGGGATGTGAAGGTTTAGCCAACTAAACAGAGGGAACAGCCCACACATAAGACCACTTTCACTTCTGATACCAGCTGCAAGTTCAGGGGTCCCAAGACCACCTACAGTTCCATAATTCACTAGAAGGACTCACAGAATGCACGGAAGACTGTTATCCTCATGGTTATGGTTTATTGGAGGGAAGGGATGCAGATTGAAATTAGTCAAGAGAAAACACATATAAAGTAAAGTCCAAGAAAGTACCAAACATGGAGCTACCAACTGTCATCTCCTGTGGAGTCAAGACAGAATTAATTTGACAGCATCCATGTGTGAAAGCACGCACAGTACTGCCTAGCCAAGAAGCTCACTCGCGCCTTAATGTTCAGGGTTTTAATTGGAGTGCCATCACAAAGACGTGACTGATTGCTCAAGGGGCTGATCTCAGTCCCTCGTCTCTCTAGAGGGCTACTGATACTGCATGGCCCAGTCTCCCCACCCACCCCTCCGCGCACACAGAATCATATTGTCGGCCCTTGTGGTGGGACCAGCCCCAACCCTAAATCATACTGTTAAGCTACCCTGATCCAAGGTCCACAGGCAAACAAAGACACTCCTATCAGGCATGACAGACCAAGGGCTTAGTGACTGCCTCCCAAAAATTAATGGCAAGGCCAAACCTCTCTTTGGGCAAGGTTAGATTCTTTACTGCACAGGGGAAGACATGAATAAGAGGGAAACAAAGACGTTTTCAGCCACGTAAAATTTTAGATGCTCTTTTTATATAAAAATAAGATGTTGAATAACAGTTATATATACATATCTAGGGTCCAAGCATGAGAAGACTGGACTGAAAATTCTGAAGCCTACAAACTGTAGATGGAATTTAAATGACATGGGATGGAGTAAGACGAATCAAAAAGAAATTTTAGGGAAATGAAGAGAAACAAGGACTAAGCCATGGAGCACAGCCACGGCTATGGTTTCCCCATAGGCTGGGGAAAGGAAGAAGATCTAGAGAAGGAATGGCATTGACATAGGAGAAAAATGAGGAAAATAAGAGAAGGTGTATCCAAAAAGTGACAGTTATGTAGAAACATGACCTCATATTTGGAAATGCATAATAAAGCATTTATAGATAAAGTAACACAATATCTGCAACTTTCAAATGGTTCAGTAAAAAGAAAAACATAAAAATATGTTTATAGGGATTTCCCTGGTGGTCCAGTGGTTAGGACTCCATGCTTCCACTGCAGGGGGCATAGGTTCGATCCCTGGTAGGGGAACTAAGATCCCGCGTGCTCCATGGTATGGCCAAAAAAAGGAAAAGAAAAAATATGTTTATAAACATAAAAGAAATACAGAAAAATGTGTTAAAATTATTGAATCTAGGTACAAAGTATACGGAGGTATTCACTGTATTACTCCTTCAAGTTTTTGTATTTTTGACATTTTTCACAATAAAAGGTCAGGTATGAGAAGAGAGGGTACTAATGACCAGTGCCAAAATGTTCCTGAGAAATTCAGAAGGTGGGAGCAGATAACAGACTCAGAATTTGGAGTTTGGACTTGGAATTTGGTAAAGGTAAGAGGAGAGAGAATGGGAGGTGAGGAACATTCAAGGAGATTTTCCCTATAAGAGAGCTAAGAAGTTGGGCAAGGGCTAAAATAATGTAACAAGGATCCTAACTGAGTGGAGGAAATCAGATGGGGACAACAGGATTCAAGGCTACAAAAGAAGCTGATGCTTGAGCTAAGTTTGCAAGAACTAGGAAGCTTTAACCAGAGTGATAAAATGGGAGAGGAATTCCAGGCAAGAAGAACAACACATGCAAAAGCATGAAGGTGCCAGAAGGGTGTGTTACTACATTTAGTTTGAATTTGTATAGTTTGGCTAGGACTGAAGCTGGAAAGATGGATAAAGGTTACCTAACAAAACAGCCAGAGTTCCTCCAAGAAGGGTCTAAAGTTCCCTAAACTGAGAATATCCTGGGGCACTGGTTAAGACATAGATTTACAGACTCCACCAAAGACCTGTTGACTCAGAATCCCTGTGGGTGGGACTCCCTGGAAAATGAGAGAGAGAGAGTGTGTGTGTGTGTGTGTGTGTGTGTGTGTGTGTGTGTGTGTGTGTGTGTGTGTGTGTGTGTGTGTGTCTTCTCCCAGCATCACACGGCCTTTCATCTCTGCCATCTCTATAGATAGTTTTATTTCTGTATTTCTTTCAGAAATTTTCACATTCCCCCTCCCCCTGACCCACTTTCTCATAGCTTCTAATGCCCAGAACTTTGCTTTGCTTGTGGCTCCATCTTATATGGTATGGGCTCCAACTAAGACTTTTCAGCACAAATGTCCACCACAAACTGACATCTACATCTAGATACCTCTACACCTTTGAGTTCCTATTACAGAGTGAGAAACAGATGAGAAAAGAAGGAGAAACGGGGGAGGAAGAGAGACTGATGGTTGGTTAGTACAGGCCACAAGTCCACTCTAGCTTCAATCAGCAGTGACTAGGGGCACTTCCCATGTGCATAGGGCAGGCTCTCTACAGCACTTCTACTCAGAATGTCAGTCTACAGTGAGAAAAGGAGCTTGTGTCAGAATGTAAGTCAGTGCACTGCTTCCTTCATCAATAAAGTCTTGCTATGAAAACAAAAAGTCAGCTGAACTAAACAGAGTGCTTCATGGCACAGTTAATTTACATTCTGGCACAAGTACCTTATCTTATTGAGGACAGGTAACAAACAGGTCCAAGACTGGTAGCCAATCCACGGCCACGCTCTGAAAAGCACTGCTCCAAAGAGTTATGGATAAAACAGGCATTTTAAATAATACAAGATACAATATATGTTGATGTCAGTGATCAAAAATTAGCAAAAAATGTCCTTCTAGCAAACCCATGAGCAAAGTGTTCCGATGAAAATACGAAAGACAGACTTCATCCCCAAGCATCAGACCATATTTCTGAAGATAACGAGAAATTAACTTAAAGTTTAACTCACCACTGTAAATAATTCCAACTACTAGCAAGTAAGGTATATTTTTATAAAGAAGGGAGAGCGAGGGCTTCCCTGGTGGCGCCGTGGTTGAGAGTCCGCCTGCCAGTGCAGGAAACGCGAGTTCGTGCCCCGGTCTGGGAAGATCCCACATGCCGCGGAGCGGCTGGGCCCGTGAGCCATGGCCGCTGAGCCTGCACGTCCGGAACCCGTGCTCCGCAACGGGAGAGGCCACAACAGTGAAAGGCCTGCGTACCGCAAAAAAAAGCGAACCCCAAGAGCACTAGAGGTGTGCCTTTAGTGCTTACTTTTATTCCTCTCCACCAGGTGACCTGGGAAGCATAAAAGTCAGAGAACTTTTTTTAGAACTCTCTTCAAGGCTGTTAGGAGGTATAAAATACACACCTTGAGCAAAATAAATGTATGCACTTCAAGAAGGTAATAAATCACTTGTAGCTTTATTGCTGTCAGTCATTGGTTCTTGAAGGGCAAACTGTACTTGATTCTTGACTTGTTCTCTGCTTCACTGATCAGCAACTTTTCTTAGAAGTTACAAAGTTTTCACTGTTGACAACTCCGGGAATTTTTTAAACTCATCTTATGATTTTTAAATATTATTTTATGGCCATACTGGTGTGTAATTTAATTCTACAAACTTCAATTGAATGCTTATTATGTGCTGGGAACTGCTTCCTCTCTGCTCTGGAGGGAATGCAGAAGGGACTAAAATGTCATCAGGGAGCTCATATGACCCCTTGGGAGAGACCGACGTGTATGCACATAACTAGGAATTAAGGTAGGTGGCAATTAGTGCTGTAATTGGACAAGAAAAGGGAATAATTAATTCTGACTATAAGAATACAAGAAGACTTCACAGAAGAATTGGTCCTTGAAGGAAAAGTAGAATTTCAAGAGGCCAGGGAAGAGAGAAGTAAGGAACATCCCAGGCAGAGGAAATAATTGAACTCAGTCTTGAAAGAGTGCGTGGCTCATTCAGGAAACATCAAGTAATCTTCCAACACTAGTCCATAAGATGTGTTGGGGGAAGGGTGCACAAAGTGAATAAGAGCACGCAGGCTTACAATTGCAAGTCATGTTCATAGAATTGTGAGCAGTCCAAGGTTACAAGATCACAAAGTGTAGAGAAGAATAGTGGGCTCTGAGGTCGGGATGACGATTGGGGCCACGTTATAAAAGGCTTTGAATGTCATGCTGAGGAATTTAGAGCAAGGAAGAAATCGTACAAGATATGTAGCACTGTAAAACAGCCTTGTGGTGGATTACAATATTTGAAAATTTTCATTCCCTCCTTCTGTCATAGCAATTTTCTCTGCACCCTTGCCTTTGGCCTCAGTCATGTGATTTGCTTTGGTTAATGGAGTAGAATGTGAGCAGACATGCCCTGTATTACCCTCAAGTAAAAAGAAGCTTTTGGAAGCCTTGAAGTTTTCTGCCAGACTATTTGTTCCTGTACCTCTACCATGGAGAGAGTCTGCCTCTCTAGCCTGAGTCTCAGAATGGAAGAAATCATGGGACAGAATTCAACTTCTATAACCATAGGCTGGATAAGACCCATACTTGCTGACTGGCAGTCCCTCACATAGGGACACAGGTAGGCAAAAAAGCAAATACCTGCTGTTTAAATCCACTGAGATTTCAAGATTTTTTGTTACACAGTATAATGTAGTGAATGGTCAGTAATTCACATTTCTAAAATTATAATGCCAAGAAATTTTTATTGGAAAAATACTGAGACTTTTCAAGAAAAATAAAATTACCTATAATTACAATCCCCAGAGATAATCACAGATAACACTTGACCATACTTTGCACTAAATATCAGTCCAGATGAGTCATAGGTCTATAGAGGAAAAGTAAAGCAGTGACGCTTTTAGAAGCAAATATAGGAAAATATCTTCATGACCTTGGGGTAGGCAAAGGTTTCTTAAGCAGGACACAAAAAGTGCTAAAGTAAAGGACTGTGAAATTGGACTATACTAAAATAAAAGATGCCTATTAACAAAAGACACCATCAAAAGCCTGAAAGAGCAAGCCACACAACGGAACCAGCATACGCAATCTCTGTATCCTATGAAGGGTTCATACTCAGGATATGTAAAGAAGGCTAACACGGCAATGGAAAAACGGTCAAAACACTTGAACTGGCCCTTCAACTAATAATCCTTTATTTCCTGTTCTGGTGCTGGTTACACTGGTGTGTTTACTTCGTGAAAATTAATGGAACTATTTGCTTACTATGATATGTGTGTTATACCACAATACAAATATACATTAAAAATGAGAGTCTCTAAATTCTTATGTTTAGATTTAATTTAAAGTCTTAACAAAGCAACTTAATTAAAAGGGGCAGGATCCTTTGAAAGTATCAATGGAAGTTTCCTCAAGAAGTTTTTTTTTTAGTGCACAGCACAATCAGCTACAAACTATTACAGATTTCTGCAAAACTTCATAACTGGCAACACAACAGTGGTTGTCAGGAATTTTGATATCTTACCCAGATGATTTTAATGAATATAATTTTTAGATACATATCAGACTTAAAAATTATACTATTATACTATGACTAAGACTAACCCTGCACAGTTCTCCAGTCAGATATTAACAAATATGAAAGATAAATTTCCTTTTCATTTGCTTCATTCTTCCATTAAGTACCACAGAATTCATATTTCAGTCAATACATATGATCTTTTCAAATTAAATTATCACCTTTTAGTGAGCCAAATAAAAGACGTTTTGAATAGATGGAGCAATTTGGTTTATTTTACATTTTTGTAATAAATTCTATTTAAACGCAATTCCTTTACCAATTCAATTATGTTACTAGTTGTTGCTAGTTGTTATTCTCTTTTTCTGAATCAAAACTAAACTTCAAAGAGGTGTTCTAAGATTTTATGAGTTAATAGTTCAAAAATAAAAACTTTTTCATAAAATAAAAAGTCTTTCTGATATATTCAGGCTGTTACAAATTAATTCTTATGATATTTCACTCATTGGAGACTGTCTTCTTTTACATCACTGGAGATACAATGTAGGTAGTAATCGTAGAATGATTTACTATTCAAACAACATTTATTCAGTGCCCACTCTGGGCCAGCCTGGTTCTGAGAGTTTTAAGCCTAGAGGTAAACAGAAAGACAGGTCCCTTGTCAAAGAGTTTCCCTTTTACACAGGGAAATAACTGGGAGACATGGAAAGAAAAAAAAAAAAAGTGTCTGTGTGAGAGAGGGCCCGAGAAGGGCTGACTTGGATGGCATGGACAGAGGAGGTCTGCCGAGGAGCTAGAGCATGAATCATAGAAGAAGTAGCTGTATTAATTTGCTGGGGCTGCCACAGCAAAGTCTCATAAACTGGATGGCTTAAACAAAGCCTAGTTGTCTCACAGTTCCAGAGGCTGTAAATCAGAGATCAAGGTGTTGGCAGGGTTAGTGCCTTCTGAGTGTTCCACGTCTCTCTAGCTTCTGGTGGTTTGCTGCCAATATCTGGCATCCCTTGGCCTGTAGAAGCATTACCTTGATCTCTGCTTTCATCTTCACATGCTCTTCTGTGTGTGTGTGTGTGTGTGTGTGTGTGTGTGTGTGTGTGTGTGTGTGTGTGTGTGTGTGTGTGTGTGTGTGTATGTGTATGTGTGTGTGTATGCTCAAATTTTCCTTGCTAATGCCTGGATCTTGAACTTCCAGCCTCCAGAATGATGAACCCATAAATTTCTGTTGTTTAAGTCTCCCCATCTGATGGCATTTTGTCATGGCAGCCCTAGCGAATTAATACACATAGCAAAACCGATGTTATACAATAATTTGTCTTTTTTATTCCTAGTTTAGGGATCTCTAATGGAAACTTTAAATATATTATAATCTCAGAAATGTCTGAAACTTACTATTTGAAGCAATTTCTTTGAAAAGCAAATAAAAAATTCCTCTGTATTTTAGGTTCTTCAAGTCAATGAATACTTGTCATTGTTTTGATGGTAAGATCATCTATTTTCTCTTTAACTTTCATTCTGACATTTTGATATCAATGAAGACATGTTCTAATTGCATATTTTACCATTAGAATAAGTTCGTGAAATCATTAGATTTCACATATTTGCCAAGAGCAATCTGATTATTGAATAAAGTTGTTACTCTTTATCTAAGGCTTTTTATACTAAATTGACATATCCTGTTGACCACGTAAAAGCCATGGACCGTTTTTTATCTCTTGTTGCCAAAATAGTAGTAAAAAAGCCACAACTAATCATTAGTCAATGAAAAAGCCAAACTTTCTTTCTTATCTCTGAAACCAAACTCTACATATCTCTTCAGAAATTTTATGAATATGGTTGAATTAAGAGTTTATTGCCTGCTGTTTTCCTTGGAGATGACCAGAGCCAGAACGCAAGGTAGAATTGTGATGACCCTGTAGCCTGTAACCAGGAGATCTGATCCATTGATAACAAAGTGATTGTCCTTTCCAGCAAGCTACATGATGCTCTGAGTCAGCCACGGTGGAGATTTCCCTCAGAGATTGCCCCTTGGGCACTCCAAAGCCAGATGAAAAACTGACAACAGCAAAGAAAGCTCCAGAGAGTTTCCGTTTAAAAGTGCTGGATCAATATGTCTGTCATCTGACTCACTCTAAAAGATGAAAGCTCATGAATCTTAGGTAGCATAATTACACTTACACCATTCCACTGCCCTGAAATGGCCGCTGCTTAATTGCCTTCACGTTGGAATATCAGCATCTGTGAATGAAAGGAGTTGATCTCTCTCTTAATTTCTGACGAAAATTCTTTTGTCTTTTCCTGCTCTCTGTGACAAAGGCTGCAGAGTTCTGAGATGAATAGCAGAAGACAGTGCAACAAATTAATACAAATGAAGTCATTCCTGAGTGACTCCATCTGCTGTAGAAATAAGGCCTGGACGATAACGTGGCCAAGATCCAGATAATTAGGCCTGACTCCAAATGAATGCACACAGGTAACTTACAGCTTCAAGAAGGCAGACATCCAAAACTAACCTTAATAGAGGCAGCATATGATCCACTGACAATCTGTTTGATATTAAAAAATGAACTTTGTTTTTGCAACGCTGCATGAAGAGTAGGCAAATAACATATGCAACTCAAAATACCACAGACCAAGACATGGTCTAGCATCTGAGATGCCAGTCTTGAAATTTAGAAAACAAAGACCTTAATTTTTGTTTACAGAATTTAATCAAAAGGCATTAATAATCTAGCAACTAAGAAAGGCACATAAGGTGTCTGCAAGTGTCTTTTCTCTGTAATCAACAGGAAGATTATTAACTAATAACAAATGTTATTCATCTTCATAATGGCTAAATGACAGCCTGTTTAAAAATAACAAATGACTACTCCTCATTGACTATTACAGGGTGAGCATGACCTTCACGTATTTTAAGCAAACAAGTCCTCTTTTCAAAGATTTCAGGGGCTTCCCTGGTGGCGCAGTGCTTGAGAGTCCGCCTGCCGATGCAGGAGACGCGGGTTCGTGCCCCGTTTCGGGAAGATCCCACATGCCGCGGAGCGGCTGGGCCCGTGAGCCATGGCCACTGAGCCTGCGCGTCCGGAGCCTGTGCTCCGCAAATGGGAGAGGCCACAACAGTGAGAGGCCCGCATAACGCAAGGAAAAAAAAAAAAAAAAACAAAGATTTCAGGAGTCCTCTAATTGATAATGATGAGATATTTTATCTTTACCAAGGGATGCTAAACCTTTTAAGATGCTATTTAAATTGAGATAATTTTATATAGCCCTGAGTTAGAAGGAACCCTGAAGGTCTGGCACTGATTTTTTTTCATAAACAAGATATTAATGAACCACAAATGTAATTAGTTACCTGTATATAGAAACTCTATATAGGAATGTTTCTTCTTTGTCCTCCCTGATTTTTCTATTGTGAAACAGTTGAGTTTCAATTCACAGGCCCCCCAAAAAAGTAGAAGATTTTTAAAATAGACTTTTAAAAATTATCTTTATTTCCTTTGAAGTATAAGCATTATACATCTCTAGTTACTGGAGATATCAGGGATTCACTTGAAAGCTCTCTATGGCTTCTAAATAGTTTTGCCAATTACACCAAGCATAACCTACAAATGCCTCTTTACAGTACTTTAGTTTTCAGCTTTCCAGGACGCCCAACCAATACTTTCAGTGACATTACATGATCAGTTGCTCCAATGTGACATAGCAGCTGTAACATGCAGAGACCAGTTAGGGAAACCCTTGAGGACCATCTGCTAGCCTTCCTGATACATAACCAGGTAAACAGAGCAGCTACTGCAACTGGGACCATTGTTTCAACATCATAGGCCAAACATGACTGTAAAGTGCCCACTCTATTTGGGGGCCTATTCATTTTCCCAGAGCCCTACTGTGCAATCAGAATAATGGTCTCCCAAGGACGTCCGTGTCCTAATCCCCGAAACCTGTGAATACGTTACCATCACAGGAAAAGACACTTTGCAGATATGATTAAATTAAGGATCCTGTGGTGGGAGAACATGAGAATGAAGTATGTTGAAGATGGAGGAAGGGGCCACGAGCCAGAGAAATCAGGCAGCCTCTAGAACTGGAAAAGGTGAGGAAACGGACTCTCCCTGAAACCTACAGAAGGATGGCCTTTATAATTTTAATTTTAAGGCCATTGAGACTGATTTCAGACTTTTGACCTCCAGAAATATAAGATATTTGTGTTGTTTCAAGCCAATAAGTTTGTGGTAATTTGTTGCAGCAGCCGTAAGAAACCAATACACCTACACGTGCCTTTGAGCTCAGAATCTAAAAAACTAGCCAGTGGCTGATGTTTCTGATAATAAGGCATTCCTCCTTCTTGGTAATAAAAGCACCACCATATATAAAAGTAGAGCAAAGGGGGCTTCCCTGGTGGCGCAGTGGTTGAGCGTCTGCCTGCCGATGCAGGGGACACGGGTTTGTGCCCCAGTCTGGAAAGATCCCACATGCCGCGGAGCGGCTGGGCCCGTGAGCCATGGCCGCTGAGCCTGCGCGTCCGGAGCCTGTGCTCCGCAATGGGAGAGGCCACAACAGTGAGAGGCCCACGTACCGCAAAAAAAAAAAAAAAACAAAGTAGAGCAAAGGCAGAATTCCACAGAGGAATATTTTTTAAGCCAAAAATTAAGCTAGTTGTTTCTTTTCTATCTCAGATGCATATTTTAAAGTGTCACCAAATTTTCCTTTGGACACTGGAGCCACTTAAACATGTATTATAAAAAAAAGAAAAGTAAGTATTTTCTCCAACCATAGGCAAGATACTTTACATTTTAAGCCTGAATTTCCTCTTCTGTAAACTGACAACATTCAACCAAATGTTCTCCAAGTTTACTCCTAGCTCTGAGATCCCAAGTTTCTAGCTTACACCAGTCTTCTGTTAAATTTTATATTGTGCAAATATATTTTACTTTGAGGTAAGTTTTCCTTTGTGGTTTATTTGATGATAATCCTGATTATTTCACCTCAGGTCCCATTTCCTCCAAAGGGAAATTTTTGCTGCATATCAGCAAAGGTTATTTATCATCAACCCGTCTTTTCTCAGGGACTGAGTATACACATTGATTTTGTAACATGGTTTTCAAATTATCTTCATAAATCAGCTAACAGCCAAACAAAAAATGTCACAAACAAAAGTAAAAACTATCAAAGGAAGTGGTGTGCCTTTATTTCCAAAAAGCTATGTGATGTATACCAACCACTATAACTAAAAGCATCTTTTCTGGTCCTTGTCCTGTACTCTGAGCACAAATTGGGAGAGTGTTGTCCTCAAGTCTATGACTTTTCTAAATGACATTACCTAATGTAGCATGCCAGTAGGGAGAGGGAGAAGGAGTTGTTTTCTGATAAAGCTTTAGGCACACAGTTTAAGTTAACGAGACATGGCAAGAGCAGGTGGGTGATTTGATGTTCACACACTGTAATGGGCCAAAGGCTAATTACTATTCACTGTACAATGAACACAGAAGTAGCAATTATGCTTTCATCCTAGTGGATGTGATGTATTAAAAGCTATCAGCTTCACCTTCTGTAATAACAGCTTTTGTCTGTCCGTACCAGAAAGCACAAAAATAAGACAGATACGGAAAGGGGGCTATGCGACTTTATTATTATACAAGAACAAACATTGGAGTCTCACTGTCCCTCCTTCTGTGCTCAAGACACAAATGTCAGGTGAAGCCTGGTAGCTTAGAAACATCATTTGTCAATATGATGCTTTTCTTCTGTGGCTGTGAAATGCTCTTCAACTCACCTGTGAACCACAGATAAATACTGAGTTCACAAAGGGAAAGTCTCAACCACCAAGTTCAAATTGTCAGAGTTAGGAACACGTTTGAGAAGTGCTGGCAGGCTGAGCTCAGCGTCCATCTTTGCCAAAAGCCTCAACAAACAGGGTTAATTGATCTTCTCATTATGTAAGGAAGGACAGCCATGAAAATACTTGTAGAATATACAGAAAAGAAAAAGAGTAAGGTTCAGAGATGGCAATATTGTAGAATAATTCATACTTGATATTTGAATGAAAATCGTAAGCATTCTGACAGAAAGAAAATCTCTCTCCCAAACAGAGGGGAAAGGATGATGAATATCTGAACATGAATTGCAGAGGCAACTCTTATTTCCAGCTCAGGGCAATAAAAACCAACCTGGACCTTTACCACAAGAGCCTACCACCTGAAGACTTCACCTATTTAGTGAATTTCTAACCAGACATGAAAGGAGTATTCTATGCAACCTGGACACTGCTCCCATGATGCACTCTGTCTCAGCCTGTTCTGAAATTAACCCTCTACTTTTCACCCAGAGCCGGTCACCGGTTTACAGAGAATCTCCTATTTGATATACCAGCACCACTGAGACAGACCCGCCAGCTCTTTGTCTTCTCCAGCTTGACCTCAGACTTGAGAGCTGTCACTTGTGAAGCCCTGGCAAGTATAGCCCAGTAGGTCCAGGACCTCCCCATGTGCCAGACAGCTAGGTACGCAGCAGATAGTAGAGAGTTGCACATGAAATCCAATTCATTCATGATATGGGAAATACAACATATCATGGTGATATAATATTTCACCAATGAACACAATGAAGCGCTCTTCATTTAGCCCAAGCTGGAATTCCCCAAATATTATGAAGATAATTTAACAGAAAAGGAGTCTTATATTTGGTATTAAAAGATGTCAGCCTAGATCAAGGACTTTACCCAGATTATTTCTGTCTTTCCTTAAGTCCAATAGCAGTTTACTGAGGGAGATGCAGTTTAACATTTCTTACTCTCAAAAGCTTCCAGGATTTCAGAATAGTTCCTTAGAAACTTGGGCTTGGCTTAAGAGGTCAGCTCCCATAGATAATAGTGGCAGAGCACTAGGAAAGTTTTGATCTGTGCCAGGAAAACATCAGTGCCAATGATATCTGACCCACGTGGAACTTGTTTGGGTTCTGCCCAGCAGCCTTCACTGCTAAGATGTGTCCCAAACCATTATGCAGCTTGCCAACGTGCCCAAGCCCCAAGTCTATCCTCAGAATGAATAAAGCTGGGAAATAAGAAGACACTAGAAGCTTCCAGAGATATTCCTAAACCCCACTATTTTCATTTTGTCACATGCAAGGCAAGTGGAGAGGGTTGTGAATACATCTATAGTGCAAATTACATCCCAATGTTCTAATGCATTCTACTCTGTGGGTGTTTCAAACCAATACTGACTTTATTTAGAGCAAAAAGAATTATTTGATGACAAAATTTAAATTTATACTACATAAAAATTCATTTCTTTAGCAAAGCTTTACTTCCAGATATATTACAACTTCTCTGCAGCTACAGACTTCCTTAACTCCTTAATGGCCAAGATCAAAATCTCAAATGTAGTTAATGACTTCTTTACATTCTTCAAACAATGACTTCCCTCATCAAGATAAAGCTGAAGACCACCCAATGTCTCCTGACTTCCCTGGTCTAATTACATTGCATGGTTTTTCTTTAATGTTACTGCTTTAAAATTTGTCTGAAGCAGGCTGTACTACATTTGCGTTCCCATCACTCTTAGCTTGCATCCTGATTTTATGTACCCTTGTCTGCTCAAGGAGATTACTAAGATTACTGATGTGTTTTTAATGTAAATATTCTCCCTTTGTCGAGAAAAGGGAAAATTACAAAGATGTCAAGTAATATTGATTGTAAATAAGCCTTTCTCACCTCAGCTAATGCTGAATTTCTGTCACTTAGTAAATAAACCGGTATCAGAGTAGGATTAATGTCAATGATCCACTGAAGGTTGCTAGTTTGAGGCAAAACAATAAAGCAAACACTACAAAATACCAATGACTCTTCTGGGTGTTGGTTTTTCTTACTTTCCATGCGATTCATAGATCTAAATTCTGTCTTTCTGGTATTAACATGGCTATGGATCATTAAGGTACAAACACTGGTAACTTAAAAAAAAAAAAAAAATTATCTGAAAATTGGGCCTGACCCAGGCCATAATGCTGAGCCTCATAATTTCAGTTTCTCCCCAGAAACTTAAAGGCATTGAAGGACACACCATTCATTCTGGGCCAGCCATCATTAGCAACAAAAAGCTAGTGAGGGCAGGGCAGGAATAAAGATGTAGACATAGAGAATGCACTTGAGGATACGGGGTGGGAGGGGGAAGCTCGAACGAAGTGAGATCGTGGCATGGACATACATACACTACCGAATGTAAAATAGTTAGCTAGTGGGAAGCAGCCGCATAGCACAGGGAGATCAGCTCGGTGCTCTGTGACCACCTAGACGGGTGGGATAGGGAGGGTGGGAGGGAGGCTCAAGAGGGAGGGATATGGGGATATATGTATGCATATGGCTGATTCACTTTGTTGTACAACACAAACTAACACAGTATTGTGAAGCAATTATACTCCAATAAAGATCTATTTTAAAAAAAAGCTAGTGAGGGGCAGGCAGACATTAGTGTGAAAATATACAGTGAGTCAGAAGGAAAGGCAAGGGGAAATACCTCCCAAGCCAGGGGTCAGCAAAGCGTCAGAGACCATTATATGTGACCTGCAAAGCCCAAAATATTTACTGTCTGGCCCCTGCCTACCCTGTTCTAAACTCTCAAACCCAAACATGGAAACCAGCTTATGTACTTGAAAGGACTGCAGAGAACTGGGGACATTCTGCAGAGCCAAGTCTGCTTGCCTGGGTGTGTGCATGTGCCTTAGTGAGGAAGGCCTTTCAAAAGCAGACACTGAGATGAGAGTTTGTGTGTAAGTGACTTTTTAAGGAATGCTCCCAGAAAAAGCCAGTAAGAGAGGCAGAAGCAGGAAAGGGAAGGGAAGGAAGCAAAGCAAATGTGAGATTTCAGGCCAAGCCCCAGTCTTAGCCTGATCCTGCAGGGAGCTCAGGAGTATAGATTATACCTTACAGTCAGTCTCACCTCCAGGCAAAGGAGGTGGGCTTCCATACGCATGCACCAATCCTTGGTGGGGAGGGAGTGGAGACACAGACTTCCAGGTACTCTCTGCCCTCTGAGGATGCAGGCAAAGCAACCTTGTTACACCAAGGGCAGGACTCTGAAGACAGTCACAGGTGTGAGTCACTTGAAAGAAAGCACACAGAAGTTGAACAATGGGCACAGAAGTCCACAGAATGTTAAAAGGGACTGAAGAGAAGTGGGTGGGGCACAGCCTATCCAATGCCAGGTGTGCATGCACTAGCACCTGCTAGGGACATGGCATGTAGGATTCAGTGTTGAGCGGCAAACGACTATCTCAATGAATATCCTTATCAAACTCATCTAGGGGGCTCTGCTCCACCTTGTCTTAAGCATGAAGCAAAATGACAAAAATAATAATAATGATTAATATTTAATGAGCACTGTCCAAATATTCTGAACTCTTTGGATATATCCTTTTATTTGATCCTCATAAAAACCCTGCAAAGCTGGTGTCGTGTCCCTTTTTAGGGATTAGGAACACAGGGCTCAAAAGGGTTAGCTAAATGACCCAAAGATACTCAGAAGGGAAGCAGTAGAGATGAAATTTGGACCAAAGTCTGTCTTACTCTAAAGCCCTTAGGCTTCCCACTCTCCTACCTCTTGAGCTGCTAAAAAATGGAGAATATGCCATTCCCTAATACAGCCAAAAACAAATCTCAACAAATAAGGACCTTTGTGACACAGTACTTGTGAAAATCTCAGAGAATGAAAGCGTAGAGAGGGGGCAAGGAAAAGAGAGAGAGAATGAGAAAGAGAGAGCTGGTTTAAGCATCTCATTGAAGAGGGTGCCTGGGCTTAAAGGGCAACTAGAATGGGATGACTCTACTCTGATTCAGGTTTTACAAACTATTTTTAACAAACGAATTTATTTCTTAAATAATTCAATTTGTAGATTTGTACCAGATCCTAAGGGAAAAGGCCTGTGTGTATTTTAAAGCTGTGGTTCTCAAACATTAATGTACTCCCAAATTACATCAAAAGCAGATTGAAATGCATGCTCTCAGACCCAGGTCACTGAGATTCTGCTTCAGTATGTCCAGGTAAGGTCCAGGAACCTGAATTTCTTACAGGAAATTTGAAGCAGATGGTCCATAGATTGCATTTTGAGAAACACTGTTTCAGAATAATGGGCAAAATAACAAAAAGAACCCACTCTACCCAGGATTCTCTGCCTGACCTGATATTATGATAATTTCATTGATAAAGGTAAAGATGATAGATAGATAGATAGATAGATAGATAGATAGGCAGATAGATAGAGAATCCATCCAAGCTGACCAGCTAGGTATGGTAAGAGTTTTCACTTACAGATAAGTTAGCCATACGTGACATCTCTGAATGAAATCTAATTATGATCTATAGCTGAAAATTAAAGTTGTTAATTTCTGATATCAAGTGCAATGGACTAAATCCAGATATATTTTTGAATATAAATATGTGCACCAATTCAGTGTAATTTTTTTCAGAAATTCCAAAGTGAGTAGGAGGAAGAACAATTTGGTGTGCTGGCCAAGTTCTACTCTGGGCTAATTAAAATCTGCCTACTTAAAATTCTTTTTGTAAATTTCAGTAGCAATATGCTTCTTCCTCACTTCCTGTTCTCAAGGGCAGTAGAGTGGTGCCGTTGTTAGCTGGCTACCCCAGGTGACACTCTCAGCCGCAAATGCTGGGGTGACCGTGTGTAAATCCAAATGTGACTTAGATAAGCCACTAATATCAATGTAAAATATAGAAATATATTCAGTTAACATGTCCATGTTTGGCTTTGAAAAATATATTTCTAACATTATTATATTTGGATCTTGTAAGGCTTAGCTTGATATAGCCAAGTAAACTCATACTAAATTAATATACATGATTTATTGAGAGTGCATCTCATTAACTAGATAAATAGAAACTTGTCATAGAAAGGGCAATCTTGTGCTGTTACTTTTTTTCTTCCCAGATGATTCCAGTGTGGCCTTAGAATGTTTATTCAGAAAAAGAGGCTTATGTCCCTTCTCCTTATAAGGACTTTCAAATACTTTGCACACAATAATGACTGACTCTGGCAATGCTCTTAATAAAACTTAAGTGGATGAGAGCAGTGGGCAAAATGAATGGAGAGGGAGAGAGGGAGAGAGAGAGAGAGAGAGAGAGAGAGAGAGAGACAAACTACCACATGGTCCATAAATGAAGGGGAAAGCAAAGCATGCCACCAGATGACAAGTGGGGTAACAGTCACTGCAGCCATTAGAAGCAAAAGCATTCACTATATTCTGATACTCTATTTCTGTCTAAATATGGTGATACAGCCTCTTTTGACTGGCTTTAGTTTTTGTGGTGCAGTAAGGAAACCTGTTTGGCAGAAGGAGACCCTATAGACGAAACAGAAGGCAAGATACCACGGGGACTAAATGGGTCTGGAGAAACACAGAAATCAAACAAAGGCAATAGATTTAGACTGCTGATTTTGAAATGCTACCGAAGACTATCTTGCCTTCTAGAATGGAAATTCACAAAAGATAGAAGCAGACTTTGCTTTCAGTAGTTCAACTTACTCCACCTTTTAGCAACAGGCTCATTGCAACCAACTGTAAGAAAGCAGCCTATTGCTCCTCTGAGCTCTCAAGTAAACTTAAGCTTTTCGGATAGCTGACCAAGGGTATTTTTTAAGCAGCTCTGACGTTTAAAAATATAAGCACACTTAATATCAAAACAGAGTTCTCTTATCTAGATGTAGATAAACATAAGACCAAAAGGGAAGTAAGTTTAGAACCCAAAGGACACAAAACAAAAATAACATTAAAATATGAAAGACTAGAAAACATCTTTAAATATCTCATTTTATTCATATTTGCAGTTTTGCAGTTTAGAGAAATAAATATTTTTATAAGAAAGAATACCACCAAATTCTAGCAAATCAAAAGTGTTTAGAAAATAGAAAGGTTGAATAGAGGACTTCAGGTTGAGAAATATGCAGCTTTTTACTTGAGAATGCTCATAATGTCTTGGTTGATTGAAATTGCTAATCAAGGCAAAAGATGTATGATTCAAGCAATTACAGAGCAAATGTGGTTTCTTATTTTCGAGACACACAGTGTATGCCTAAACAGGATTTTAATAAATGTTTTTACATCACACCTTAGATGTTTTCAATTATTTACTGTTTCCTCTTCCTTCCTTTCTTTTTTCCCTTTATCTCTATTACATGACTAGTGTCCCACATTTTCTATTACTCCTAGCACATATTAGGTAACCAAGAAGTCTTTGTTGTGTGAATAAATGAATGGTGAATGAAGGGATGGTGGATGATAGGATAAGTAACTAAACACATGAGCAAACAAATAAGCAAAGAAATGAGTGATATCTTGGGCGAGGTCACCTGAGAGCCAATGAATATAAAACAAACTCTCCGCTTGACTGTGATAAAAGTTTTGCTATTGAAGGTTATATCTTTGCCAAAGTTGGCAAACTGGATGAAGCAGTTCTGTGCTGGTGACTGAGGTCAGAGCCACACACCACAGACAGACTCTGAAAGAGTAAGACAGAAGTTCATGAATGGACACTGAGGACTCTCACCAAGCCTCTCATCTGCATGGATGGACAAGGAAGTACCTCCGGGCAAACCAGGATTTTCCTTAAGAAACAGTTCTAGGTCCACTCTGCTTCCTGAATGAATAATCAATAAGCCCTCAAAATTTGGAACACGCTCAGATAATTTTAGTCTGAAAAGTGTACCACATCTCATAACCCCACATAATTGTGGAAGCAACAGTGAAAGAACAAATTAGAGTCAGATTATTAGCTTCCTTCCCCACATCATGGGTTGCCATTGAAGATTTGAAGACATGTTTTTTAAGTGTTCCCAGATTCTAATGATTATGCACCACCACAAAGCAAGTACCCTTACAGCAAATTTCTTTCTCTCTCTCTCTCTCCATATATATATAATGTTTTTAGGAATCAATCAAAAGATGTGTCATTGCAATTTTTAAACTGTGCTGTGTAAATCATTAAAGTGTTCAGTAAACAAACAGTAGTAAAAATCCACCAATGGCCTTGAGTCCTGCCATGTCTCTCTATAACCCCTAGGTTCAAATGAACACTCAGAAGCTACTGAAGGTTAACAGTAAGAGACTGCATCTTCAGCTGCCAGAGGCCCCTCTTATCTGAACCCTAGGTTTAGTTCACATTTTACATACTATGCTATATGGTTGCCTTTGGGTTTCTGCAGCATGAGGCTGTGCCTCTCTGAAAGAGGAAACATATTTTACGACGTGTTGCTGAAGAAAGTCAAACCCAGTTGTACCTCCCAAGGTAATCAACACAGTTAAAGAGAGAATGGAGTGGAGGGAGTGAGGGAAGAAACTTAAAATTCCACAAATCCATGTATAGGTTAGACCTTGTACCAATCACTTTATTATAACGCTCCTACTCCTAGAGACACCCCTATTGTTGGGAGTTTGTCCCAATACAAAAGCCTTCTCAACACCTGAAAAAAAAATCCATCATTCACTATCTGTGAGCAGATTAATTCAGCCCAGATATGAGCCTTCATGAAGTATATCTAAGTTCTCATTAGGAATCTTTTTCAGAGGGAAATAACGTCTCATCATATATAACTTTGTGGAAATGAGAGTACATGGAGTTACTTGATATGCAAAGGTGACACTAACCTAGGGGCATGAAGGGGTGATTTGTGGAAGACACTTCTACTTGCACTTCAATTCTCCTAATTACTACAAATTCTACAGGAGCCTAAAATGACTCGTCTAGATTTTCAGTCCAATGCTGTTATGGTCTATTCATCAACCTGTTACTGCAATCGTTATATGTGGGAAAATATTATCCCTGTATGGGTTCCATGTTCCTGTGTTACCTAAGTAACAAATCTAATGGATAACTTCTTTCCTTTTCAAGTGACATTTGCTTTACATAATATTCAAATGTAAAAGTAATACCACTGCAGAAATAAATAATTAGGACATGTTTTCATTTTCACTAAAACAAATTTCAATCCTGGAATTTTATGTAAAGGTTCTTAAAATATTATGAAAGAGTTACTTTTAAAGTTACTAAAAAAGGGCTTCCCTGGTGGTGCAGTGGTTGAGAGTCCGCCTGGCGATGCAGGGGACACGGGTTCGTCAAAAAAAAAAATAAATAAATAAATAAATAAATAAATAAATAAAGTTACTAAAAAGAATGAAAATTAATAAAATAAATTTAACAAATGCCAACAATTTTGCTTAAACTTTTAGGCTATCAGAAATGCTTTTTGCTTCTGTAAAACTGGCTATTTTATAACATTTAACATTCAAATAAAGATATATAATTCTCATTGGACTACAGTAAAATTTTTCTGAAAATACTTTTGGAATCCAATATCACCTCAAGTTACTGAAGATTAATGTTACCACTGAGAATTCTAAAATAAATTACCACAAAAAATCAAATTAGTGTAAATGTCTTTTATCCTTGAGATAGTCTAGCTAGCCACATAATTTTTTCCTGTTTTAAAATGCAATAATAATTAAAGCTCAGTAGAGTTCCCTAGTTTCCAAAATTGATTCTTCAAAGAATGCTGTAAAGGTTTAATATCACTGGCAATAGAGAGGGCAACTGATGGTATTATTTTTATTAGTTCCTTTATAAAATAAGTGTTACAGTTTTACAAATTCAATATATACATGGGCCTGTTGACTTCAGAATGTCTTTTCCGGTAGAAGGTGATCACTTATTACTTGTATCTAACGGCCAAACAAAGTAAACAGTTGTCCAATTATTTGCTTAATTTAGAAGGACCCAACTCAAAAATGGTGGAACTGTATTGCAAAAGAATGATTGTTAAACTCTTAACTTCAAGGATGATGGTGTAATATTTCTCTACAGAAAGTGCAGCATAGAACAGTGGTCACTAGTGGATCAAGAAACCAGACTTGAATTGGAATCTCTTCATGACATGAAAGGGTCTCTAAAGTTGACCCTTTAAAAAGTAACCTCTCTTGGCCTTAGTTTCATTATTGTAACATGGGATAATAACAGAATCTGCTCCATAGAGTTGCAAGGGTTAAATCAATGAACACATGTTACGCTCTTAGAACAGCATCTTGTAATCAACAAATGTCAGCAAATGTCCACACTCTTAAATACAAAAAAAAAAAAAAAAGTCCTTTCTACTTTAATGCATCTGACTCAAAAACTTAAAATAGAAACTACCTCACATATAAAATCTCTGACTTTAAGTGTATGCAACACTCTTGCCCAACATTCAGTAGGAATCAAGCAAAAATGACTCAATTCGAAATATACTCCGAGGCTGTTCCCAGGTCCCAGTAACCAGGATCATGCCAAATACATTATGTGTAAGATTCAGTCTTGTACCCCATTGTAGTAATTGAGCTCCTGTCTTATTCCTCCAAGTCTGAGTTCTTGCCTTCACTTAGGTCCAGAACCCTCTATCCTCTCAGGCCTCCCACAAGGAGAGCCTACCACTGATTAGTCCTAGCTCACTTTCAATTCTTTTCTGATACTCTCTGCTTATTTCTCCTGGCATGAATTCATGGCTTCAACCATCAAATATTTATTTGGCACTTATGATATTAAAGGCACTGATTTAGACTCAGTGATATGGAAAGGAAGAGGCTGACACATAGAGTCAGTCTCTTCCTGTGGGGCTTTGCCCTCTTACTTAGATACTTACTGTGCTCTACCACCAGATCTTCCTACTCTAACTGGCTGCCTGGAGCCCTTCTTTGCTTGCTTCTGTGATCTGTTTTAATCAATCTGTCATACCGATCTGCTGCGAATTCCTCCAAGAAGCCAAAGCCCCCTTTGATGCCCAAAAAGACCAGCAACAGACTCCGTGGGAAGTCAGTGTACATGAGAGGACAAATATGGCCTTCTACTCTACATCTAGGCTATTCAGACTTCCTGGAGTTAAGGACCAGGGCATTGCCTGCTTAAACATGAATGGAATCCACCCACTGGCCTGCTGGCACCAAACTGCTTTAAATTGATCCATTGTTTCCCCTCCACTATGCAGAACTGGATACTGCTCATGATGGCACCTTCACCCATCTGCCTTCCCCTGAATCCAAGCCCAATGAGGCCACCTTGATTCAAAGGTCATCACTATAATTCAGGATCTTGTGTACCCACAAAGATGTGTCTGATGAAGTTGGTGACCTCTGCCCTGAGCCCAACTCTGCAGAAACACAGGGATTCAGAGGAAGGGCCCCAGATAAAAAGAAACCCATCCATTTTTGCAGTCAAGCAATGATCTTCTCCTTTAGGAAGTCCCTATCTTCCAAGGCACATACAATTCAGCAGAGGAATGTTGTGTATCCCACAGAGTGAGCATGGGAGAGGAGGTGCACCCTGAGGGAAACCAGCTTTTATTGGAGGCACAGCAATGTGCAGGGCAATGTAATTGATGTGATTCATATTTAACCTCATTTAATCCTTGCAACACTTTGAATTACATAGATTAAGCCACACGTTACTGATGGAAGTAGACACAGAGAAGTGTGCAGTTTGGTCAAGGCCGCACAGATCCTGAGGAGCACGGCTGGGACTCTCTTTCCACAATATAAGACCACCTCCTAGGAAGAGCACACCCACAGAGCCTCTGTGGGGTCACTTTTTGTTACAAGGATGAGCCAGGTGCTGAATGAAGCCAGAGGTAGCTTTGAGAGTTGCATTTAAAAAAAAAAAACAACTAGGAGTTTCTGGGCAACAGAGACATTCCAGAGTCATTATCAGCTTCCACCTGAGCCTGCCAGTAATCATGACCCAAACTGGTCCTACCTGACCAGAAGGAACAAAAATAATAGGAGCTGAGTAACTCCCAGGTACCCCTCTGCTCCTCAATGAATGCACTCAAGTCCTAGAACTTTTTCCTCTCCATCTCATGAGCAACACTGGCCTTTGATTCATGTTCCAAACTAGTACCTCTTCAACTTGATGTGTGCATTTATCAATTTAACCATCAGCAAATGTTTTAAGCTATGAGAGAGGTTCTTGGGCTCTAGAGATGAGATGAACAAGACTAGGTTCCTATCCTCCAAATGTTGATGTTCCAGAGATGGAAACAAGAAGTTGAACAGCTGGGCTTCCCCGGTGGCGCAGTGGTTGAGAGTCCGCCTGTCGATGCGGGGGACACGGGTTCGTGCCCCGGTCCGGGAAGATCCCACATGCCGCGGAGCGGCTGGGCCCGTGAGCCATGGCCACTGAGCCTGCGCGTCCGGAGCCTGTGCTCCGCAACGGGAGAGGCCACAACAGTGAGAGGCCCGCGTACCGCAAAAAAAAAAAAAAAAAAGAGGTGTGGGAAGAGGGTTTTGGTGAGATTCCAGAAGGAGGAAGAGGGTTGAGTTGAGGAAGGTTTCACTGAGAAGGTAACATTCAAGCTCTCTGTGAAGGAGGAGTGATGCACAGGATCATTCATTTGGGTCTTTTGATGGAGTTTACAATCCTGGTGATCTGAGATAAATCCCAAGCAAAGCAGCAAATTTTTCTTTATGAATGTTTATAATATACATTTTATCTTGAGCTGAATGGAGTAGCTAGCTAGTGTTTTTCTTCTGGCATTTTTCATAAGCATTCGATCCATTTTTATCCCAAACTCTGCAATATACTCACCAAACCCTATAACTCCAGCTAAAGTATCATTTTGAATATCAGCCTCAACAACCCACACAAATCTAATCTAGGCTCCAGCTTGGCACTCTACTTCTTCACTCCAGAGCGTATTTATTCCCACAGAGTTTCCAACTTTAAAAACAAAAACAACAAAACCTAGTCAGGACATTTTTATGTAGCAAACTCAGATGAAAAGTGTCTTTCATCTTGTTTGAAACTTAAAAACAGACTAGCAAATATTTCCTGGCTAAAGGATAAATATTCCAAGTGTCAGGACAACAAATGCAAAAGCTTTGATACTAAAACCTATCTGATTAATGCTAAGAGTCCTTAAGAGGCTCTTGGTATAGTAGCTGTGGGGTATGTACTATCTGTAGGTCCTGGAGGTAGAAGCCAGACTTCAGAGTTCTAAAGACTGAATGATAACATTTTCAAATCACCATGGAGCTTTCCTGGAAGGCAAGGTAAATTCTTCCTTGAAGAGAATATATGCAAATTTAGCTAGCTTCCAAATAGAAAGATGAGCTGCAGAGTTTTATACCATTTGGAGGTTATATTTGCCCAGTGGGAAGACCAGTTAAAGGAGAATTACAGTAGTTTAGGCTTGAAAAAAAACTTAAAAAAGGAGAGCAATGAATCAATGCTCTTAGATTTTGAGCAGCGCTTTTAGGCTTAATGTTACAGTACATTATTTTTCCCCCAGAAGAAAAGAAATATTTTAAATTATATTATTATTGTGATTCATAAATAAAAATATGGCACTGAGTTATTTTCATCTGACACTGATGCTACCAGCAATTATAGCTTTTCATTGCAGCAGAAGTGTGCTACTATAAGAGGTAAGGAAAAGCAGGCATGAATAATATCAATTTATTCGTGTTTTGATTATTAAGTCTATTTTAAAGTGAATAAATAAGAAAAATAATCTAGTCAATAATGATCCTGAAGTTCTGCATAATGTTCTGTCTAATTAAAGACAACAATATTTATGCTATTTGATGTATTAACATATGTCATGTGGTAGGTGATATTCCCATTACCAGATTAAAAGTACTCTAGGGGGCTTCCCTGGTGCCGCAGTGGTTGAGAGTCCGCCTGCCGATGCAGGGGATACGGGTTCGTGCCCTGGTCCGGGAAGATCCCACATGCCGCGGAGCGGCTGGGCCCGTGAGCCATGGCCGCTGAGCCTGCGCGTCCGGAGCCTGTGCTCCGCAGAGGGAGAGGCCACAGCAGTGAGGGGCCATTCAAAGTTAGTACCTATGGGGTCTGACTTGACATTGGGAGCAAAGGCTCTGATCAAGCCAGAGATTTTCAAGTAAAGCCAAACTCAGTTTAGTTTTTCAAATTTTAAGGACTGTTCTTGTTCCTTTGCTTAGCATCCTGGTTGCCTGATTGTAAAGTAAGGAACCAATTTTTACAGACATTGAAGAGGCTGATGTAAAACCAAACTGAACTCTTGTCTGGAAATCAGTTCCACATGGATCAGGTAGTTTGGCTTTCAGGGTTTGTGCAAAGTTAATGTCAGTAGCATTAAGTATGCTCTGTAACTAGCCTGTTCAAGATCCAGAAAGTTCCATATCTAGATCACTCAATATGCCTCTGCAGATCAGTTTTATCAATTCTCCAAAGAAATAAATGCTACTAGTTATCAGAAGGGTGATTCACCCTCCATAAGGTAAATCTGATCAGTCTTTCGATCTATTTCAATAATTGGCAGATATTATTTCAGGAGAGAGATACTAACGGAGGCACGTGCACATGCACTCCTCTAAAAGTGCAGAAAGAAGAGAGGAGAGTAGGCAAAGTCAGATTAGAAGAGTTTATTCTCATGATAACCATCACTGATGTCAGCTACAAAAACGTGCGGTCATCCAGAAGTAAACGCAACACCAGAAAGCATTACCTTTGCCAAAGCAGCCCCCTGGTTTACTGCATGCACTGTGGATGAAATAAACCTCTTTAGACAAAGAAGAATGTAAGAATTCCATTTGGAAAACATGGTTTGAAATTAAAATACCTATCCCTGGTCTCAAATGTACTATGTCCCTGCTCTATTCAGCTATGAATCCCCAGTGTCTAGCTTATGCTAGCAGACAAAAGATAAATGTTTATGAATAAATGAGTGTACTGAAAATAGTCCAAATGTGTCTAATTATCTGAAAGCAAACATGAGTTATACAATTAGAAAACAACTTATATCGGGGGCAGGGGATGAATTGGGAGATTGGGATTGACATGTATACACAAATATGTATAAAATAGATAACTAATAAGAACCTGCTGTATAAAAAATAAATAAATAAAATAAAACTTTTTTAAAAACATAAAAAAAAAAAAAGAAAATGACTTAGAAAAAGCCTAGGATGTTTTTATTCCCAGTTGTCTTTACTATATCCTGTGGCCCTTCTTTTATGTTTGAACTGCTCTAGTCTGTAATCCCCCCTTCTGAAAAATAGGGCGAGTCCACTGTATCAGGGATACCCGTGACAACAGCAATAACAACAGCCCACACAGGTTTTGTTACCTACTAACCAGACCCAGAACCCTGAGACAGGCATTCCAGTAGACAGACAGCACAACTGCAAATATGGCTGGATACTAAGATATTAAAGCCCTAAAAGAACTTTATTTTTTTTTAAAAGGCTTTTAACTATTTTAACAATATATTTAATGTATTTATGTTGTTTATCTGACTTGATTTCCTTGCACAACCGCTAAGAATGAGGGGTCTCCCAAAGAACATATCCAATGACTCCGGACGTGCTAGCATCCCCACAGGCTCACTTCCTACACATACTATACGTCTTTTCCCTTGAGGTCTTGGTATTTTCTCGTGACTCTATCACAAAGTAAATTCTACTCTTAGGACTCAGAGATGCTTCCCACTTACACACTCTAGAAGACTCTCTCCCTTCCTCTCTCACCCCCTCCAAAGAATGTCCCTCCCTATGTTCTCTCTCTAAGTTGTACAGCATCACTTCTTCAAAGAGATTTGGCTTCTAAAAAAATAAATGTATTCTCTTGGTTTCAGTCAGTTCCTTCTTTCTTTAAACTTCTACTGACTAACACCCACTTTAAGCTTCCCCTGAGTGAAAGAATTACACGGTCTGGAGAACTGCTTGTAAAAATAGGAAGGAGAAATAGGAAAATAATAAATAAATAAATATCTTAGTAACTGTCATAGCTTGTCTACTTGTATTACCTCTA
This sequence comes from Lipotes vexillifer, assembly GCF_000442215.2. Classification (NCBI taxonomy): domain Eukaryota; kingdom Metazoa; phylum Chordata; class Mammalia; order Artiodactyla; family Lipotidae; genus Lipotes; species Lipotes vexillifer. Next base: position 2,943,863 of record NW_006775678.1, read on the forward strand.
AAACAACACCCTAGCCCCTGTTCACCAAAATCTTCCTTCCACTCATTCATTAATAAGAATTTATTAAGTACTTCCTATGTACTCAGCACTGGGAAGTATTCCGTATGTGCATAAGGCCAACTTGGTACCTGCTATCTAGACTTTCCTATCTAGTGAGAGACAGAGAGACACGTGAACTGGCAAAGGGAAGACAGTATAAAAGTGCTGTGATTGAAAATATACAGGAATTCTCAGAGCCACAGAGGAGACAGCGACACCCAGGCATGGCAACCGGAGCCAAAGAAAGCTTCCCAAAGGAAGTGACATCTAAGAGAACCCTGAAGGAAGAACGAGGGTCAGCCACGGAAAGAAAGGAGAAAAGAGAGAGCAAAGGAGGGAGAGAAAATGAAGAAAGGAGGATTTCAGCCTTTAAAAATAGCCTGTGCACAGTTCAGAAGTAAAGAAATAGGAGCCAAAGATTTAGAAACCAGTTCAATATGTCTGGAGAAGATCAACTAGGAGATATGGCTAGAGAGGAAGCAGTTGTCAAATCAAGAAGGGCCTTCAGCCAAGTTAAAGGGCTTGGGCATCCTACTGAGGGCATCCTACTAGCTATGATGTGAAAGATGTCTTGGCAGAGGCAAAAGTAGAATCAGGGAGCCGAGCATGGAGGCAGTTACAGTTGTCCAGGTGAGAGATGGTGGAGCATAACCTACAGTAGTGACATTACAGGTGGCAGGAAGGAACAGAGAGGAGAGGGATTTGAGAGATATAGAAGAGATAAGTGACATAACTGGGAGCCTGGAAGTTTGGGTAAAGGGAAGAGAAGTTAGGATTAATCCATCAAATTAATAAATATTTACTGAGCACCTACTATATGCCAGACACTGTTCTATGTGCCAAGAATACAAGGGTAACCAGAAGAGTCTTATTTCTTCACTAAGGTAAAAGTATCGAGAGATTCACATACTAAACCAGTAACCACAAACAAATTTATAATTAAAACTCAGGTCAAGAGCTCTGGAGGAAAATTAAAGAATATGATAACAGATCATAATGGGGGACGGATTTAAACTAGAAGATTTAGAGAAGACTTCTCTGAAGGGTAACCTTTTAACTGATGCTGAAAAATTAAGCACAGTGACAAAAGAGAAGAAGAAGAACCAAGGCAGAAGAAAGAACATGGAGAGAAGCAGCAGTATTGAGAGATATTCAAGAGGAGAATCAATAAACCTGACGATGGATGGGATGTGGGACTGAGGGAGGACGCCCAGGGGATGATTTCCAGCTCTCAGGCATGAATAATGATTAGATAATGATGAGCTCCAACCAACCTCTTTCTTCATAACAAACTTCCTAAGTGCCAGTCATCAGGCACTGCTTCTGCTTGAGACCATTTCTGCCCTGTGATGCAGCCCCTTGTCTTCAACAGGCTGGCCATCCTAAGAGTCAGGAAAAAATGGGTACAGGACCTTTTTGCCCTCACATGGGGAACTCATCCTTTGTATTTTCAGCTTTCCTCCTGAGTTTGACCACATCACCTTCCTTGAGTCCCTACAAACACGAAGATCGACGAATTCAACCCAGATCTACACACTCCTAAGCCCTACTTAGGAATGATTCTGACTAATTGGTAATGGCCAATAAGGTATTAGCCCTTTCAGATCAATGATTTACACTTCACAGGGAATATTCCATGCCTTAACCTACTGATTTTCACACATTTTAAACAGTGGAATTCTTTTATCAAACTTACAAACTTATTCTTACAAAGAAGCTCAACCTAGAGAACAGATGAAAAGGAAGCTATTCTGGCGGAAGCTTCGAAGAAGGGTCCTGGGCCTTGTCCACTCTGCTCTTATCCACCCCCCTCTCCAAAGTTATCCCTGGAACTTTGAGGTTTTGCCTCAATTCAAAGTTAAGTTGGGAAAACAGCAGGAAAGTCTGAGATCAAGTAAGAAACAGACATTCTCAAATCCTAACATGAAAGGAATAAAAGATAAGTAAACCCTATGATTCCTATGACCCTTTTCTCTTTATGAAAATAATGTCTTAAATATACATTATGCTTTTATATGCTAAATGACAAACAAAATAGGATATAAACCAGGGTCTTGGCCAGATGCAGAGGGCACTCAGATTAGGTAATCTAAGGAAAGTTTAATAAATGTATACAAAGGTGTGAGGGGCCACAAGGGATACCAGGGAATCCCATTAGGAACAGATCTAAGTTACCATCCCCAGGCTGTGAGGAGAGACCCCTGACAGGAACAGGGTCCTTGGTCAGCATGGGGAGCCCCTCAGGGTGAGAGCTGAGTTAAAATGCCTCAACCTCACTCAGATTTCCCTCTGCCCTGCTGTAACCATAGGCCAGAAGACAAGGAAGCCTGAAGCAGACCCTCAGAGCTGGTGAGAAAAGGCAGAAAGCACATATGAAACCACAAACAGGAAATGCACAGTACAGGCAGTTGGACTGATTTTCAGGTAAGTGAATATTTTAATGTAATTTTCAAACTTGGAATACAGGAAAATACAAGATCACTTAGCAGGTGACATAAGATGGCAATTTATATGGTGCTAAGTTCAGAAGAATGATGTAAGCTCAAAATAATACCTTTGACATTGCAGACAATGATTTGAGTTTTTAAATATTTCTCTCCACGGTGTCTAGGAAAAATGTGCCTGACCTTTAGTTAAAGACTGTCTCAGGCAGATGATTGATTGTATCTGCCCTGAAAAGTGATCATCCTAAAGATGGTTTCATGGCACAACTGCTACAAAGAAGCTTTTTTGTCAGGTTTTTCTTCAAGTGATTTGGTAAAAATACTCAGGTGACAGCAACATGGCTAAATGCCTCCAAAATTCCCCCCTCCAAATTTTGAGGGTCTTAGCACTTAGGCTGATCTGTGAATGTCTTTATATAGCCATTATCTTCGGGGACCAGCATGTATATACATATGTACAGCTGACCCTTGAATGATGCAGAGGTTAGGGCCACCCACCTTCCACGCAGTCGAAAATTTGCCTGCAGCTTAGAGTTGGCCTTCCCCGTACTCAGTTCCTCCATATCTGAGGATTCAACCAACCTCAGATTGTGTAGTACTGTAGTATTTACTACCGAAAAAAAAAATCCGGGTATACGTGGACCCTTGCAGTTCAAAATTGTTTTGTTCCGAAGTGTCAAGAGTAATTGGCATGCTGACCAGGCACATGGTGGATGCAATTAAAATACAGCTTATTTTTTTCTTTCCCAAACTTCCTTTGGATTTGCTCAGTGGGATGATCCTCCCCAGCTCTGGATGAAAACTCCAGGGTCCAGGGTTCTTGACTCATCCTTAGGTTGGAGGCAGGCTTACCACTCCTTTTAAGGAGAGAGCTGTTGTCAGAATCTGCATTCTTTCTCTACTCATTTGCCCCCTACTCACCAGTGCTGAGATTGGGAGAGGGGGAAACAAGGAAGAAATGGAACAGGAGACCCTTACTGGCTGAGAACGGCTTCTGCCGTACAGGCATTTTGACCTCTCCTGCTGCAACAGCCATTTGAGGCTCACTCTCCCTCCCGTGGAAGCTTTCAAGGGATTCTTGAGAGGGTCCCAGCTGGGACCCTCTGACCAAGGCTCTTCTGTCCTGCCGTCGGGTCTGCTGTGCTAAGGCGCTCTCACTGCTGGCGTCCCCACACCGCCCCAGTGCTCCAGGTGAGGGCCCACGGAGGCCGCAGCAGCCCAGCTCTCCTCCCACACGCCCACGGGGCGCCTTCAGGAAACACTTCCCTGGTGGGAGGGAGCTAATCCCCAGTCGGCCCTCTTCCCCGCCCTCTCTCCCTCTCCGCCTCCCCTTCCCCCGCATCCTCCCCTTATCTTCTCCCCGCTAATGCACCACGTTCCATGTTGCTCTTACTTTCTCAAATGTGAGTCAAGCACCAGACCTCAAACTCCACGAAACTGGGCTTTGCAAGGGGTCCCTCCCTGCTCCCCACTTGAAATAGGAGGCAGCACTGTTCCAAGACAGTAATAATTCCCCAAGAAGATCGAGTCAAGGAACCCTCTTCTGTACTCTCTCCACCCGGAAGTGTCTCCTCGTGGATTTAGAGCCATCTCAGCAGCTCTCGGTCTTGGAGTTGCCACTCCACTTTCACACTGAACGTCTATTCTGTGTAGGTGCCTTGGACAAAATGTAAAGATTAACATCCTGTTATGCATTCATATGGACGTTCATGCTCACATCTATATTCTATTTTACACTTTATACTTTTATAGCTTCAGGGTTTAGGTAGTTCAATTCTGGGGCTCCTCAAACTACTAAAACTCACTGTCTGATGCAGGCTTTTGCAGAGTAAATGGGCGCAAGACTAAAACCTGTCTACCTATTTATCCATCATTTGCTACCAAAGGAATTTAAAGAGGGCTACAAATAACACAATAACAATTTCTTAATGGGTGAAATTAGGAGAAGATAGGCATTAACTGTTTTCATATAGTCCTTTTGAGTTTGGATTGCATTATATTTAATGACTTGAACGTAAATAATTAAATAAGTGATTATTCTGTAGCACTGGTTCTTCAGCATGTTTAAGAATCATACGGAGGCTTTTAAACTTAAGATTCCCAGGGATCTTTCCAAACATCTGTATTGTAATAAGGTGATTCTACTGCATAAGTTCAAAGAACACATTTGAGAAACTCTTCTGCGTACCCTGGTGAAGGACAGAAATAGAGTTGTAGGTGCCTGTGGGCATGACATGCGGACATTGTGCTTCTAATATACCTACAAGAAGCCCTCTTCCAATGCCTCTGTCAGTATCCTGACTACTCAATCAAGAAGGTTATTTAATGCTTAAATCATAAAAATCTATAATTTTCATTAATTTGAAATATATGTATTTATTGACCAATCTTTTTATAGGATTAAGCCATTTTTTGAGTATGATTCTTCCGATAGATATTCTAAAAGACCATTCTTTCCTAAACCACACCCCTAGTGCATTTCCTCAATTCCCAGTTCCGGTTCCTTTAAAGTGGAGTCAGAATCTAAACACAAAATGAATGCAAAATCCTTCTGGATTTTTATTACCTCCTTCTGGTAAATATGGTTATATTCTACACACCTAGTTTTACAGTAATATATTTTAGCTACTAACCCCATGCCTCTACAAAACATTTGACTTAGTTTTCATGAAGGCAAAACCCCAAATCCCTACTTCTTTTTTGAATTCACATGACATGGGTTGATATAAATGCAATTAAGTTAAGGGGCTGCAATAACAAGAACACTGGCACAAACAAGTTTGGGAAAGAAGACCACTGACTCTTGAAAAGAGTCAGTTCCCGAGGGAAACAGAAGTTCAGGGTTGGACTACAGCAGGGCTGGCAAACCATTTCCTAAAGGGCTACATAGTAAATATTTGTCTCAGCTACTCAACTCTGCCTTGTAGCACAAAAGCAGCTGTAGGCTATAAGTAAACAAGTGAGTGTGGCTGTATTTCAATAAAACTTTATTCACAAAAACAAACAGCTGGCTCACAGACAAGAGTTTGCCCACCCCTGGACTATAGCAGTGGTTCTCAAATATTAGCATGCATTAAAATCAATTGGAATTTTTGATTCAGTAGGTACAGCAAGACTTTTGCAAAGCCTAAGAATTTGTATTTCTAACAAATCCCTAGATGATGCTGATACTGCTGGTCGAAGGACCACACCTTGGGAAACACCAGACTAGAGTTTAACTTATTACCTCTGGGTGTCCCGTATGCTGTGAGCAATGGTCGATATATTTAATGAAGGTGTTTTATCCCAGGTTCCCTTGAAAATTGAGCCAGAGGAAAAACATATCAGCTAATGCTTTGGGGAATGAAGAGGGAAAACCCAAAAATAAGGGGAAAAAGCAGTAATAGAGGAAATGAGAAAGCAGAAACATGGGGATGTGTTACTGTGCTGGCCACAGTCTCAGGACAAACACAGCTGGTTGCTCAATCGCGCCAGTTGTCTCCACAAAGCCTATATAACTACTATTTCTTGCAACAGTCCTTGATGAGGACGAAGGGCAAGACATAGATCTGCTGGCTTCTTTCCTTCTTCCATATCTTGTTGGTCAACAGCAGGTCCATCTTGCGTTCCTTGCTCCTCCGGGCAGCTGCAGACATAACTGGAGTGGCCCCGTGTCCTCTCCCGCCACTGATCAGGGACAGGGGATACCTTTTTTATACCATCTCAGCCTGTACCTTAAAACCTCTGCCTCTTCTCACCCATTAAATGTAGCTATTCCCAAAATGTTCTCTACATTTTGTAAAGGTATTTTTTCAGTGATGCCATCCATTCTCATGACTTCAAGCAGCATTGCTCTGTGAATTATTCAGATGACTATCTGTAGCCCTGATAACTTTCCCGAGTATATTAGCCAGAGCAAACCTCAGCATTTTGTCAGGCCCACATCAGTTCCAAGAGAAACTGCCCTTGATGTTTAGGAGGTTATATTTTATGTCACATGAGCTTGCCACCTCTAGTCTGATGGAACAAAGGGCAGCACCTGACCCAAAGCAATCAATCCTTGGGCTGGCGGTGGCCTATGCCTTGTCCTGATAAGAAAAGATGGGGTAATCAAGCAGATTCCTCCAAGGAATGTGAATATCAGATGCCCTGAAGGTGAGCAGTTGGCATCAGCTGTTGAAACTGAAAGGATCCAAAGAGATAAAGTCAAGATTACATCAACCCGAAAATCAAGCTGAAGTGATGAAGGGTAAAGAAATGATGAGCAAGCAAGAAAAAAAAACTGGCAATGCAGAAAGGAGAGCAGAAATGCAGAGATGGGGAGGCCAGTCTGGAGCACTTGGCCCAGTTCCCATGAAGGCCAGTCATACCCCGTACACCGCATGTGACTGTTATCTTTGCTTCCCTACGGTCACAGTCTCTATACTTATCCAAACGGCTTTCACTACTCTCCAGCAGGACACCTATCAGAACACATCATTCCCTAAATATAAATTGCCTCATGCTTTTGCTCATATGGTTTCCTCTGCCAGTGGTATCTTCCACCAAAACCCAAATACCATCAATTGAAATTCTCCCCATCCTGATTAATGATGCTCCCCTCACTGTAACAACAGAAATAACTCCTCTCCGCCTCCCCTATGTTTTCATTAAATGGTTCTTATCAGGCACGTAAATCTCAAACATATTTATAACTTATATTTCTTAAAAATTGTAACATCCTTCAGGTCACAGACAAAATATAAACATTTTTGACCAGCATGTTGTCTCACACAATAGATTTTCAATTAATATTTGCTAAATATTTTATTAAGTAATTATTCTAATTCTTTTATATATTAATTCTATTCCTCCATACATCCCTAATACTATCCCATTTGATCATAATACTTATAAGGTAACATGACTTGTCAGCACTGCTCTTTAGCACTTTAAATGTATTATCTTATTTAGACCTCGTGATGTAAGTACTATTACTATACCATCCTCATTTTTTTGGCAAGGAAACTGAAGCACTAAGAGTTTAAATAACCTGGACAAGATATCACAGGAGCCCTGAGATTTGAGCCCAAGAAGCCAGGCACCAGCGTCTATACCTGTAGACACTATGCCATCATCCCAGGTAGTAACCTAGGCTGCAATGAACAAAATATGGTCTTAAGTTCACTCGAGAATTGGGTCTGGTGTGAAACAGGGTACATTACTAACAGAGAGAAGACCCACAAGCCTAAATCAGATGAAGTCTTTCAAACTTCAGCCTAAGTGCCAATAACCTGGTGATACATGCATGATACAGAAAGCAAAGACACAGATTAGAAGAGGCCCTGAGTCATAATCCTCCAGTTCCATACACAGAGGCGAGGCGAGCCCCACTGACCAGCTGCCCCCTAAAACCTAGTTCTGGGGCTAGAGCAGGAGGAAACAATGTCTGAGTGGAGTAGATAACTGCAGTGTTTACTTTTTTTCTTGTCAATAAGGATCAGAATATTATATCCAAATTTCCAACACCTTTTCAAGTTTCCTTGGAAACAGTCCAGCCTAGGGAGGACTCAGGAGCAGCTGCGGACAGCAAATCACCTGGCACAGAGCTGTGTGCATAATCTCTCCCACCACCCACCCACCACACCTACTCCATCTTGGAGGGAGGATGGATACCCACACAGGTATGACCATGAGCTCATCCTTCATCTTCTCCAAGCGCCCTGTGGACAGTGCTGGAAACACCATCCAGCTGGGCGGCATGGTGTCAGAGTTCAGGCTCTGGAGTTGCCATTCTTGGGGTCAATCATAACTCTGCCCTTTTCCACCTCTTTAATCTTAAGTACACCATTTCATCCTTTCTGGCACTCAGTTTACATACCTATAAAATGCGGATAATAATCATACCTTTTTCAGTTGTGGGGAATGGACTTACACTAGTTAAATAATTCATTTTGTAGAGCTCTTTTTTGGGACAGAAGAGGCTAATACGTGACAGCTATTTATTAAGTATCTAAAATGTCCAAGCTAACTCTGGTTGCATAAATTTGAAGTTGTTCAACTCCTCAAACTTAGATTATTTATATGTAAACTAGAGATGACATGCACTGCTTATGGTGTAGGGGAACATTAAGTGAAATCACATAACTAAAACTATATTACTTGTTATTTGGTAGAGGCACTAAATTAATGTTAACTGACCCTAAATTCTTCCACACGTTTGCTCACAGACAACACATCCATGAAATTAGTCTACTCCTACCAATCCTTGTATCAAGTCTCCAGTTTTGTACAGAAAATAAAAGTGTTTTGAATGAGTTTTCCTATTCTTGAGAAGCCTGCCAAAACAATTACTGCAATCTATGCAATAGGCTAGTCAAAAAAAATTACTGATCACTAATTTTTTACAACTCTTTTGAGTCATTTGAGTCATAACTCAGTGCTACCAAAACTTTTTAAAATATCATCTGGTTAGATATTTCGTCTTATGTGTACATCTCAAACAAAGAATTTAGAACAAAAACTTTGAAGCAAAAGAAACTGAACAGTTAACAACTGGCGACTTAAGACGGAGGAAAAAAATCAGTGTTTGCTAACCAAGCGATACATCATTCTGCACAAAACTTCAGTTTGTCCTCAGAATATAAGGAAAAAAATTATCATCATATTAGATTTTTAGACTTTGTTCATATTTAAACAAGCCCCACAATGTCCATCGATCTGCATTTAGACAAGGGCCAGCATCTGGGTGGAAATGAAGAGTCATGGAATAGTAAATTATATTTCCAAATTGCAAAACCTTTGTTCTTTGGGGCTCCAAACGAATACAATGAGCAATTACATGCCCATCAGATGCTAAGATAATGGTAGATTACCAGAAATCATGGAGATTAACTATTTTGTTGAATAAGATCAGACTCAGAAATTTATAAATGAAGGATAGAGATCAAGTCTTTGAAAAAATAAAAGAATACCATAAAAATCCTAAACCATTTAAAATATTTAAGAATTTTTAGCTCTCTCTACAGGTACTTCAAGGTCATTTGAACAAAAACTAAAATAATGAAACTACAGCCTCAATGTAAGAGCTTTATAGTATAAAACAGGATTTAAACATGGGAATGACGATACCAAGACAGGAAGGTCATATTAAAACCCTACATAAAGGACAGCAGGGAAGTTGTGAGGGGAGAAGGAAGTGTGAAGTGTGGGAATTAATAACTATGCTTTTTCTCAGCCTCAGAGGCTCTGGCCTCAAAGTTAATTAGAAGATATAAAAATATAAAAATTCTTTGTGTATGGAACACACAGAGGCAAGATCAAAGCCTCCCGTGGGTCAGAAACAAAATCATTACAAGCTGAATTTCTGGGCCATGGTGCCTCCTGTCTTCCCAGCACAGAACCTCCTGTCCCTGTCCACACCTTTGGACTCTTCCTTTAATATTCTCTTCAGGTGGAGAGCTCCCTTTTTCACCTTGGCCTCTGCATATGAGCAGGAACTTGTTTCAAAACTCAGAGTCAATGATGATTTTTGCATTGGCCGATATGCTAGAAGCCCTAACTCTGCACTGATCAAAATGCCTTGATGCTCCCCTCGGCTTGACTAAACCTCAGACAGGTTTCTTCCTGAATACAGGCCCCTGACCTCCCTTTTCTTACACCATTTACTTTTAAAAAAACTTGTAAACGCAAATTCTTTCTCTGCTCCTTTGAAAAGTAGATAAATCTTCTTCCAGCCTCCTGCCAGTTTTTTGTTTTGTTTTGTTTTGTTTTGTTTTGTTTTGTTTGCAGCACGCGGGCCTCCCACCGCTGTGGCCTCTCCCATCGCGGAGCACAGGCCCCGGACGCGCAGGCCCAGCGGCCATGGCCCACGGGCCCAGCTGCTCCGCGGCACGAACCCGCACCTCCCGCATCGGCAGGCGTACCCCCAACCACTGCGCCACCAAGGAAGCCATCCTGCCAGTTTTATAACCCAGGAGTTTCTTTTTCAAGGACCTGGAGGAGCATCTCTTTGAAACGTCATCATTAAGAAAAGACAGCACCCCTGTCTCCCAGTCTCTGTGGGAGGGGAGAAGCCTAATTTGAACAAGAGACAGCCAACACAGATGGACTAATTCCACTGACCAAACTTCCTTCTAATGCCCTTCAGTACTTTTCCAGTAGCTCACCTCAGAGCTTAAAAACCCTCTCACTTTTTGTTTCAGCAGAGTTGAGTTCACTCTCTCTCCCCTATTGCAATAGTCTAGAATAAAGTCTTCCTTGCCTCTTTAACTCTGGTGCAATTTCTCTTTGACATCGTACAGGATTGCTAATGCATCATTTTGAGGGCTTTTGTCCTATTAAAAGATTCCACAATTAAGTAAAACAAAAAATATTTAAAATATATATGCAATAATATATTTCATGCCAAACTTTTAAGAGACAATTACTTTAATAAATGTTTGAGAAAACTTACAATCATAGTGTGGCAGAGATGGTCAGTTGTCTATCAGAGAATAAAACAGTGTCCTGTCTGGAAAGCCAAGGGGTAGAGAAATTTTAGAAAGATAGAGCAGTCAACAGGGTCACATGTACAGAACTGTCCAGTAAGATAAGGCAGAAAATAACTGCTGGGTGATCTTTGCAAAAGCAATTCCAGTTAAACGGTGCCATTGAATATAATGCAGAAGAAAAAAGAAAGGAAAAAGAGGAATAAGCCTACATCCCAGGAAAACTAATGAGTTAATGATAAATCTACTGTTTTTGTCCTCGGTCCCAAGTGTCTGAAGGATAGTGCCTAGAATATGACCCTCTCGTGGGTAAGCATAGCACACATTTCCAAATGTAGCACCTAATAATCAAAGTGCAATACTTTGTACTTTGTACTCTGCCTGCCAAGAATGTGCGCAAAGGACAGAGGTAACAAAACAATTGGTAAAATAGCTGAATGGGATGGAACTGGACATATCAAGAAAGGAACAGTGGCTTGGATTATAGTGAAATTTTAACATATAACAGAGGAAAAAGGAAACTACTCAACTTTGTTGCTTACAAAGAGATTGATCTTCAGCATGATACCATGGAACAGACATTGGCAAAAGAGAAATGAAGCTCACATTTGGTGAAGAGCTTGTTAGAGAACAGCTGAGAGTCAAATTCCTCTCGCCATGGAGTGACCCAACAGGACCCACTGACTCTCTTATGGAGAGTACAAACGAACATTCTTGAAAAGTCACTAAAAGGAAAAGTTGTGGAGAACACAAAGGTCTAATTTCAGAAAATGAGCAGACTTCAAAATATCACTCCACAAAGTAGTTTTTAAATACAAGTAAATAAAGTTACCTTTACAGTGGAGAAACTTGGTGGACACCACCTTAACCAGAAGACCAAATTAAAATCACCAACAATGGGATAAATGATCATCACATGTCCCCTGATGTAATGCACTGAGCAGAACACATCCCCTACGTGGTATTTCTGCCAAAAATGTTTAACCAGAATCTGATCATGAGGAAATGATCAGATGAACCCAAATTCTAAAAACATTCTAAAAACTAACTGGACTGAATTCTTCAAAAATTTTCAATGTTGCAAAAGGCAGGGAAACTTCCAGATTAGAGGAGACTAAAGAGGGATGAGAACTAAATGCAACATATCAGCCTTACTTGGATCTTGCTCTGAAGAACACCACTGTGATGATGGGGGAGATCTGAATATGAATTGTGTATTAGATAGTATGTTGATGACAAATTTCTTGAGAATGATAAACATAATTACAAAAAAGGTGCTTTGTGACTCTTCCTCGTTCTCGGTTCTGCAAAAATTATACATATGTATATTATAGAGCATAATCTTAAGCAAGATTCTGTTTAAAAATTAGTAGAGCTTAGAAAAAGAAAGCGTGTTTACTACAAGCCAGCTGCATGTTTACTAAATTAAGTTAGACTAATTTTTGAGAGCTTAGAAGACAAGATATTTCAGGGAAATGTAATAGGATTTATTTTTTCTTTTCAAAATTCAAAAAAGGCAATTAATGTCTATCTCAATATCATGTAGACAAACTAAGAAATGTGAATTGAATGGTCATATGGCAAAGTGAATTCAATCTTATCTAAATGGGCATAATTCAGAGGGTTGACATCAGCCTGGAGGGAGCTCTCCAGTATTAAGATAAAGGATGCTAGCCATCAACTGGATAAGAACATGAATGGCATGCGAACGAAATTTGTTAGTGACATTGGCAAATATTCTCGGTGACACAGACACGAATCCCAAATATCTTGAGGGACTAAATGGGTCAAAACCACAACATGATAGTTAATGAAAATTATTTGAAGTCCCATTATTATCAGTTAGTCATTATACGCATTTTGAACCTCTCCCAGGAACTGGGAATAGAAAGGTAAACAAAAAGGTCATAAACTCTTAATCTTGCATGAAAATTATACATTTAAAATAATTTTGAGTGAGATAAGTCCATGAAGGTGGAAGCACAGAGCCTTGGAAGTATGGATTAGGGAGAACTAACATAGACAGAATATCAGGAAAGGCTGCCCACTTGACAACATATACATGGAAAACATTAGGATGTGCTGCAAATAACCAGTCAAATGGGAAGGCGTCATGACAGAGGGGTGAGGGGAATTGGAGCAGGAAAAAGAAGACTACACCAGCCTGGCAGAGGGAACAATTGTGTAAAAGCCCTACGCAGATGTGGCCATGGCACAGTAACCAGCTGAGAGAAATCCAGTGTGGCTAAGAGCACAGAGAGCAAGGGAACAGCCCCAAAGAAATGGAAGAAACAATCCTAACAGATGCATGAGTCGAAAAGGGTTACAGATTTAACTGACTCTTATTTCATTATGATTCAATAATGCAATGTAGTTCTTCAAAGGATACAATATCCAAGACAAGGGTGGTGAGGTCCTAGACTGTCATTGCCAATCACACCCAACTTTAAATTTGTGCTTCGTTCAAATAAATTCAGAGCAATCTGTATGTTGGAGCCAATGGAAATCCCGACAAAGTGTTGAAGGAATTGGAAATAGGTCACCTAAAGAGAAGAAAAGGAAAGATTCCAAGAGGCATGATAACTATCTTCAAATATCCAAAGAGCCATCATATGAAACAGAAATAATAGCTGGTATGTATTTACCAAGAGTTAATGAATGGGCGTCAGAACAATGCATATTTAATTCAATCTTAGTTAGACTTTACTAATAGATCCTGGCTGGAGATGGAATGGTTGTCCAGAGAAAATGCTGAACCTCCCAGGCAAACTGATAAATAGGCAAAAAATTTATAGAGAGAATCCAAATCCTTGAACTAAATAATTAATAGGTCTTCTTCTAATCCTGATATTCCATAATTCTATGACAGTGCCATTTCCATTATATGGGCAACATATTAAAGAGCTATTCAGAATATTCTAGTAGGAAGAATTTGAATAGGACCAAGCTGATGAATTTATAAAAATAAAACCTATATCCAACAACTGTTCACAAAATTAAGACTGGATCTTAAAAGTAACTTAAAAAAATAAAACCTTGGGCTTCCCTCATGGCGCAGTGGTTATGAATCCACCCGCCAATGCAGGGGACACGGGTTCGAGCCCTGGTCCGGGAAGATCCCACATGCCACAGAGCAACTAAGCCCGTGCGCCACAACTACTGAGCCTGAGCTCTAGAATGCGCGAGCCACAACTACTGAAGCCTGCGTGCCACAACTACTGAAGCCTGCGTGCCTAGAGCCCGTGCTTCACAACAAGAGAAGCCACCGCAATGAGAAGCCCATGCACTGCAAAGAGTAGCCCCGGCTCGCCGCAACCAGAGAAAAGCCCACAAGGAGCAACGAAGACCCAATGCAGCCAGAAACAATAAAATAAAATAATAATAAATAAATAAATAAATAAAATCTCAAAATGTAAAATAAAGGCAAACCTCATTTTTGAGATGAAGGCAGCTGAGTCATTAAGAACTTGGACTTTGGAGTAGACCTGTGTGGCCCCCGGAAAATTCTTCAGCCTTTCTGTTTCTTAGTTCCTTATATACGTAATAAAGATAATTGAAAAAAAAAAAATACCTGGCTTATAGGATTATTGTGAGAGTTAGTGAGTCAACAAATTTAAAGTGCTCAAAACAGTGTCTGACACACAGTTAACCCTACAGAAATGTCTGATATCTGTGATCAATCTTAGTAGTTAGATGAGAGATTCTGGAGTCAGACAAGAGTTTACAAAAGTTTGTGAGGAAGGGCTGGAGGAGCATGTTCTGGACTGAGTTTCAGAAGAGACACCAGTAGGACAATACCACACCACTGGTCCTCCATGGGAGTTGCTGTCTCTGCCACAATTTGGAATCAAGTGAATCAGAAAGCCACTGTCCCAACTACTAATCCCATGCCATTTCTGCTAGAATCTAGAAATCCAAAGCTGCTACCACAACTGTAGGCTTTCAGAACACATCACCAGACAATGGATGCTACACTCTACCTCTCTACAACCACCCTGTTATCACTGTTACACAGCAACAAATGCCTCCACCGCAGACCTTGCAGAAGCAAAAGCATGTGGACTTCACCTCATGTCTGGATTCCAAATAGTATGGAGGCATCAGTTCACACACAAACCTGAGTTTGTAAGGAAGTCTGAGAAATGTAGAATAAACTTTTCAGCTATAGCAGCAATTTAACATTTCTAAAAGGGAGAGAGAATGGAAATAAAAGTGCTAATCTATAATATCTATCATCCTATTTCTTATCACTAGGATGAGAATTAAATAGGATATAATCCATATGCAGTACTTAGCCCTGAGTTTGGCAGACAGTAATCACTCAGTAAATTACTAGTTGACTTCCATCATAAACATGGCTGAATAAGAATTATCTTTCCACACCTTATCCTAAAAATCAAGAAAAAAAAAACAACTTAAAACTCTATTTTCAGTAAAACTAAAAGAAATTCATAATCTACTGACTCATAAACATACATAAAGCCTTCCAAAATTAGCAGAAATAAAACAAAAGCCACACAGGATGTCAGGCAGAAAGGAAATGCTAAGAGTGCTGACAGGGCCCAATGATACAAATCCTATAAAGTATTGGGGAAAAAAAAAAAAAAAAAAACTTCCTTAAAGTGAAACCACTGAAGCACAAAGGCTATATACCTGGTTTTTAAAAATGGGTGCGGAAGTAGAGGTGAGAAAGCTGACAAAATGAAGTCTCCTGGATGGGTTTTATTTCACTTTGAGAAACAGGGAAGAAGGCACCCCAAGTGATTCACTTTCAGGAACCACAGTTGTAGAAAGCAGTCCCTCTCTGTGAGCAGGGCAGAAGGGAGCCTTTGGAAGGCTACCATGCACACATACCCACTCCCACCCACCTCACCCCACATACACAGGCAGAAGTCCTAAAGAAAAAGACAGTTCAGGAAAATTCAACTCGTTCAATGAGTAATATATTAAATCAACATGAAAATACTGTAAGTAAAAAATATGAAGAAAAAAAGTAAATTTTACCATTAGATAAAGAATATTTAACCAGAAAATGTAGTCAAAAGGGCAGATTAAAATGAAAACTAAATAATTTAACAAGAATTCAAAAAAATAACAAAGCAATCACCTGTTATGGGCTGAATTGCGTCCCTCTTAGCCCCCGCCAAATTCATACATAGAAGACCTAATCCCCAGTACCTCAGAATGTTACTGTATCTGGAGATAAGATCTTTAAAGCGGTAAAGCTAAATGAGGTCACCGGGGTGGGCCCTAATCCAATATGATGTCCTTATAAAAAGAAGATATAAAGACACTGACAACACAGAGGAAAGACTAGTGAAGACAGAGCGGGTATATAGCCATCTATAAGCTAAGGAAAGAGGCCTCAGAAGAAATCAACACCTTGATCTCAGATTTCTAGCCCGCAGAAATGTGAGGAAATAAATTTCAATTGTTTAAACTACTCAGTCTGTGGCACTTTGTTATGACAGCCCTAGCAAACTAACACATCACCTCTATGAAGAAAGATCACAAAGCAGAAATGCAAAACTCAGGTAAAAGAGTTACCTTTTAGGCAACAGGAGAAATTAAAATGCGAGCTGATAGAACTCAGGAAATAAGTAAAAGGGAAGGGAAAAGCCATCAGTGGAATAACCAAAAATCACTGAAGAAATAAACGCTGTGGAAAACACTGTTAGGGACTTAAAGGACAGAAATAATAGAGTGAAAAAATGCACAGGAAATAAAGAAAACGTTTCAAAGGCCGAGAGGAAAAACGATTATGGAAAGTAATCAAAGCAAATGCAAAATATGCATAATTGGAGATGCTAAAGAATAATACTGAAACAATTCAAAAGAATAAATATTTAAGCACACAATTCAAGAAGAGTTTCCTGAATTTGCATACAAAAGGGTCCATCATGTGCCTGTCAGTACGGTTAGCAACAAGACACATCCCGGTAAAGTTACTGTAGTATAAAGAGAAAGAATCTCAGAACAGCCAGGCATAAAGATTAAGTTGTTTATAAAGGGAAAAGTCATAAAGTGATCTCAAATGTCTCTACAGAAATATACAGTCCCAGAAGCAGGGCAATATGAAAATATAGTCAAGAAAAGAAAGTGTAAGTCAAGGATTAAGTATGCAACCACTCATGGTAGCTTCAGATGCAAAGCTACAAACATTTGGACATGCAAGTATGCAAGGAGTACGACACTCATAGGTTCTTCTCCAGTACGCTGCTGGAAAACCAACTTTAGCCAACAAAGAAATACCTTGGGGAAGAAAAGGTAAAAGGACTGGCAATGAGAATTGAACATAATTAATTATAAAACTAAGAACAGAACAAATGTGAAGATCAAGGTAATAAAAGAAATTGAAAATATATCTCCCACAGTGTAGGAATCATACAGCTATTTGGAGAAGAAAGAGGTTAAAAGGTAGGATGTACAGGAAGATTATTATTTCACCTATAGAGTTAATAGTCAAAGGATTTCAATAATATCATTAAAGTGATAAAATATAAGCATAGGTTAGCAATACAAATGTAAACACTAAGAAAATACTAATAATTAAAATTGAGTTATAAAAAAGAGAGAAAGAAAATGGTAAGGGAAACATGGTTACATGCTGTAGAAATCAATAGATATTGACTAAAGAAATATAAGACTAAGGCTATTATTATATAATAATTTAATTATAAAGATAACCACTAGGACAAAAATATAACCTTCTCTAAATTCCATTAAAAAAAAACATACGCACACACACAAACTAATAGACCAACAGGAAACACAGTTAAGACTTTAAAAACATTACAAAAACAGAAGATATTATATAAAATAATACAACAATACTAAGATCAAGTACAACTTTTGTGTCAAATCAGTAAATGTAAACAAGTTTAATTCTCTTAATAAAAAGGAAAAAAACCTTTTAACACTAGATCACAAAGGAACACCCAACTCTTGATTTTCATAAAAGATAAATTAAAACAAAGTGAAACAGAAAGATTGAAAGAAAAACAGCAGGCAAAAGTATACTAGGAGATGAACTTCCAGTTGTGTCAGCGTGAAGAGGTCAGCAAATCATCACACACACACACACACACACACACACACACAAAGTGCAAAACTGGTCAAAATTGTTCAAAGCCACTATTATGGGGCTCTGGAAATAGACCTAAAGCAGACATCACATTATAAAGTACTTAATCTTGAAGAACCACTAGAGCTTCCGATAAGAACAGAAAGAGGTCTATGGCCTTGTTGCCTGGGGTTAGTCAACCAGTACTCAACCCCCAACTCAGTAGACAGGAGTGGTAGTCTTACCAGAGTAGGGATCACTGGAAAACCAGCCACCCAAAAGGGAGCAATCTTTATTTGGATTGCGGATGAGGGAAAGGGGTGACACATGGCTTTCTCACTAAAAATGATGGCCTCAGTAGGAAGCAATCAGGAAAAAACTACGTCTTTTCTAGCCTGAGATTGTGGTTATGGATGGGGTTAAGTGCTAAAAACGAGGGAGCTTCTAAAGGGCTTTGAAAGCTCTCCATACATCTTTGGATTGCAAGACACACGCATGCGGTGGGGAATCCCAAGAAAGCCCAGTGGAAAAGAAAAAACCGAGACTTAAAACTGGCTGAACTTTGCACTTCCAACCTCAGCGGAGGATTGAAGCCTTACAGGCTCAAAGTGTTTGAGTCCAACCGCATTGAGCCCAAGTCATTCACTGACCACTAAGCTATGAAGACATAGGAACAACCCTCATGAAGTTTAGCTAAAAAGTACAAACAAAAATAGATAAACTGACCAGAGACTTTAGTGGCTACACACAATGTTGGGAAAACAAGATTCCACAGATTATGTCCAAGTAATTTACCAAAAACATTATTTTAAAAAAATCAGACTCCAGAGTTGTTACAGAACATTAATTAAAATGTCCAGGATTCATTCAACCAAAAATTACAAGGCATGCAAAGAAACAAGAAAATGTGACCCATCCTCAGGGAAAAGAAATCACTTAATAAAAACTGACTCCAAGTGGACTGAGAGGTTGGATGCACGAGAAAAAAATTTCAAAGTATCTATTATAAATATGTTTGATGAATTAAAATATGATTCCACAAAGAAGGAATCTCAATAGAGAAGTAGAACCCATATTTAAAAAATGGAAATTTCAGGGTTGAAAAGTAGAATAACCCAAATGAAAAATTCACTATATGGGATCAGTAGCAGATTGGAGATCAGAGAATAAAGCATGAGTGAACAACAGAATAATAAAAATTTCCCAGTCCAAAGAACAGAAAGGAAAAACACTGAAGGAAAATGAACAAAGCCTCAGAGAACTGAAGATCAAGATTAAGCATCCCAACATATATGCAATGGGAAACCCAGAAAAAGAAAACAGATTAAAGGAACAGGAAAAATACTTGAAAAGACAATGGCCTTAAACTTCTCAAATGTGATAGGAAACATTAATCTACACATCCAACAAGGTCAACAAAATCCATGTAAGATAAACACAAACACAGCCACACCTAGACACATCATAATCAAACTGATGTGAGCCAAAGACAAAAAAGAATCTTGAAAGCAGGAAGAGAAAATCAACTTGTCATGTAAAGGGAAGAACAACGTGAATAATGGCTGACTTCCATCAGACAGTATGAGACCAGAAGGCAGAGGGACCACATAATCAAAGTGCTAAAGGAGGAAAATCCATCAGCCAAGAATTCTACCTCCAGCAAAACGAACCTTGAAAAATGAATGTGAAATAATGACATTCCCAGAACAAAATAAAAATAATGTGAGATTTGTTGCAAGCAGAACTGCCCTACAAGATATACTAAAGGAAATACATCAGGCTTAGAGGAAATAATACCAGATAGTAACTCCTGTCTACAGGAAGCAATGAAGAGCACTGGAAATGGCATATATGTGAGTAAGTACAAAAGAACAACCAGCCAGGAGAAACCTCAGCACCTGAATATTTGACGAGATTGAACCTGCAAGCTTCCCCAAGAGCTACCTGAGGAGGCCAGTAATTCAACCCAGAAATGTAGGGGAGTTAATGTCCATGAGAGCACATCCCAACCAATGGGAAATGTGAGACAGAAGGAAGCAGGAAATAAATAGCTCACCTGTCTGCACCCCTCACAAGGACTGTTCTGAGATCTATAGCTGTAAATGCTGCCTCTGTTACCAGCCCTGAAGAGCCAGTTGTGTTTTGGGGAAGCTTGTCTTACTTAGTAACATGCCTCCTTGCATTTCTGCTGCTTCCTTCCCCACTTCACTTCCCTGTTTCCCTCATTTTTGCTTCTCTAGAATGACAACCCCCTCCCAATAAAGTCTCTTTTTTTACCTAAATCTAAGAGAGCTGGCCTTAGAAAGAGTGGCCCTAAAAAATCCAACACTCAGTATGGGATTTGGAGGGCTGAATTTGCAAGCTGTCTGGAAATAATAAGGAGCCATCTCTGGAAGTTAATGTGGTAATAATTATTATTATTACTATTAGTTGTTATTATTCCATACCATGCTTTCTCACTTAACTTAAATATCTTCAATATTAATATATAGGGAACTTTCTCATTCTAGTTTTTTGTTTCATTTTATTAACAGGAGTTAATTTCAAAATAACCAGAATTTTTATTTGTTTATCTATTTATTTATTTATTCATCCATCTAACAAATATTTACTGATTTCCCCCACTGTGTGCCAGGCACTGTGTTTAATATGAGAACTACCCAAATGGAAAAAAAACCCAACTGCCTCCTGAAAAAAAATGTCCTTATCTTCACGGACCTAACAGCATAGTAAAGGTCCTAACTAGGACACTCCAATGGGATGACTGAAGCAATGATAATAATTCCTGGCATTCAATGGCACCACAATCTCTAAAGTTTTACCTGTGGTTAATTGGGATGAGGTACAGGTGGAAAGTGAGGCACTGGGCTACTAAGGGGTTGCTGCTCTTAATGGGTTGTCATGATAATGACACAGATTGTGGAAAGTGCTGTCTGCTTTTAAAGGAATTGGAATCTTTGACCAAAAAAAAAAAAAAAAAAGAACCACAATAGGTCCAGCAGTGCAAACAGTACAGACAATAAAAATGGAAAATAATAACAAAATCAGAAAAAAAAAGGCTCTTCCAACACACATACATACACATGTGTGCACGTATAACAGGGGTTAGCTGATTCTAACACCAGGCAGTACCTTTGCCCATCCATTTCAAGCCTCAAATGGATCACAGCCTTCACTTCAGATTTCCATAACCTGCCACCAAGGAAAGAAAACATTACTTAAGAGTGCTCAGTACCACTACACGTTGTCCTGGCCTTCCAGAACCATGGAGAACAGATAAATTATTTAACTGGGTGGGTGTCTGGACCTACATACACACACACACACACACACACACACACACACACAAACACATGTACACAAAGGAAGTTCACCTGGGATTACAAGGGTGATAGTCAATATGTAACAACTCATAGCAATCAAAACTCTCACCACCCGGGCTTCCCTGGTGGCGCAGTGGTTGAGAGTCCGCCTGCTGATGCAGGGGCCGCAGGTTTGTGCCCCGGTCTGGGAGGATCCCACATGCCGCGGAGTGGCTGGGCCCGTGAGCCATGGCCGCTGAGCCTGTGCGTCCGGAGCCTGTGCTCCGCAACGGGAGTGGCCACAACAGTGAGAGGCCCGCGTACCGCAAAAAACAAACAAAAAACAAAAGAAAAGCACCTCTCACCACCTAGAAAGTGCTTCCCAGATGAAAATTAACTTCACTGTTAATGTACTTCCTGTCTCAAGTTAACCTCTAAAAATCCCCAATAGTCAGAGTTACAGAAAATCTGTCCAACCGGAAGGAGTGGGCTGAGAGTCAGGGTCAGGATCGGAGCAGGGTGAAGAAAGGGAAGTCCAAGCTGATACCCCCTGCTCCTCTTTCCTCCTTGAGCACAGCCTCTTCTGTAATTACGTTCCTCCTCTTTCCTTCAGCTCTAGGCCTCATCCATTTCCCTAAGTGATGCCTTCAGTTCTCACTTTACTTTTGCTTCCCTTATTCTTCTTCATTTCAAAGCTCTCACAGTCGGCTAAACAGGATTGTCCATGGAAAAGCTCCCTACCCACACTGTCCTAGATTTAATGACGGAATCCAGGTATAAATATGCCAATTAAATTAGGAGCAGAGAAGTGAAAGAGAAAATGGCTTTGGCCTAGAGGAGCAGAAAACAGATCCAGAAATTTTGCAAGGATGGTCTTTGTAGATTTAAGAGCTATATATATTTATTTATTTTGGCTTTTCTGTTTTTTATATTTTTAATTAATTTTTATTGGAGTATAGTCACTTTACAATGTTGTGTTAGTTCCTACTGCACAGCAAAATGAATCAGCCATAAAAAGCTATATTTACATGAACCTCGAAGTTATTTCCTAAACAGTTCTACAGACCACAAGGAGCGCTCTAAACAATGAAGTAGCTGTTTTCTCACAGAAGAGCTATAACTTCCCAATATGGCTCTGGCTTCAGTTATTTGTGTATTTAACCTGGGCTCTCTATAAATATTTGCTGAATGGTAAATGAGTGGGTGAATGCTTGCAGTTTTGATTAAACAGATTATAGTAGTTGGTTCTTTCATGGCAGTTGAAAGAGATAACAATGTCGTTTTGAATTTTTTTTTTTTTGGCGGTACGTGGGCCTCTCACTGTTGTTGTAGCCTCTCCCGTTGCGGAGCACAGGCTCCGGACACGCAGGCTCAGCGGCCATGGCTCACGGGCCCAGCTGCTCCGCGGCATGTGGGATCTTCCCGGACGGGGGCACGAACCCGTGTCCCCTGCATCGGCAGGCGGACTCTCAACCACTGCGCCACCAAGGAAGCCCCGTTTTGAATTATTTTAAGACTACATCACTGAAATTACTAATGGAGGAGTCTTCAAATATGATGTGTCAAAAGATTCCATGGAAGAATTGGGGTTAACTACTTTATTGAGGGCTTCCGCATCAGCTCTGGGTATGGCTGATGCTTAAAAAACAGAAAAGCAAAGGTGTGGACAGTTCTAGCCCTACTGTAGCCTCCCATGACAATTCATACATACAACTTCCTCCTGGCTCCCCAAATAAACATACCTTATTCCTGAGCCTACTGGGTTGGCCATTTTTCTCCTTTTTTCAGTTTTCTCTCTTCAAATACGTAGTTTACTTATTTCATTGTGAAAATCTGAATCTTCTCTACCTTCTACCTCTTTAGGATCTTTGCTCTGCTCTAAGTCAGTCAAACATCTGTCCATCCTAATGGGGTTTTCTTTTAATTATGCATTAATTGCGTTAATGGCCCAAAGCTATGGGGTTTTGCTTAGGCCTCTGGCAGCTAGTCTTTCCCAAGTAAGCTCTGGTGTGACTCCATGGTCAACAGGACTATTGGAAGCAAGACGTCCCTCTAACATAGTAAGAGGGCAATAACTGCATAGCGCATGGATCCAAATGTCACACCATTCTACATGTGAAAATTCTGAGGAAAACACATACATCCAAACAAAAATTAAGAATGGATGGGACCTCCCTGCTGGTGCAGTGGTTAAGAATCTGCCTGCTAATGCAGGGGACATGGGTTAGAGCCCTGATCCAGGGAGATCCCACATGCTGCGGAGCAACCAAGCCCATGCACTGCAACTACTGAGCCTGCACTCTGGAGCCCATAAGCCACAACTGCTGAAGCCCACACGCCTAGAGCCCATGCTCTGCAACAAGAGAAGCCACCGCAATGAGAAGCCCGCGCACCGCAACCAAGAGTAGCCCCCGCTCACCACAACTAGAGAAAGCCCATGCATAGCAACAAAGACCCAACGCAGCCAAAAATAAATAAATAAATTTAAAAATTTTTTTTAATTAAATAAAACTATTTAAAAAAAAAGAATGGATTATGAAGCCTCATGCTAACAGTATAAAGTTTTACTTTTTGGGAAAATATCTGTAGATAAAATGTCTGTTGACAATAGACCATGCCTTAGAAAACTTCAGTCTGCCAATGATCTACCAAAGATCTCTAACTTTTTTTTCTATTTGACATCCATCACCACTCATAGTTACAAAAAAAATTTTTAATTATAATAGGGATTTTTAAGATCTACTCTCTTAGCAACTTTCAAATATGCAATACAGTATTATTAACTATAGTCATCATGCTGTACACATTACATCCCCAACGATTTATAACTGGAACTTTGTACCTTTTGACCCCCTTCACCAATACACACCAGGAAGACACAGATATGTAGTTCTCCAATGTTAACAAGACACCCAGTATTTAGACTGAGAAAGAGTAGTAGGTTGTGTAGTAGGTAAGCATGCAAGCCTAGACCCAGAACCTGGGTTTGAATCCTAGCTCTGCCACTTACTTGGTGAAGTTGCTTAATTCTCTATGCCTCAGCTTCTCCAGCCATAAAATGGAGATAATAATAGCACCTACTTAAAAGTGTTTTTGTGCCATGTAAATGAATTCATACATGTACAGCACCTAGAACAGAGCATGGCACTCAATAATTACGGGAATCTGATTCCATTTAGCAAACACTTATTAAGTATGTACTACAGAGCAGGCTCTGTGTGTTAGGAAATGGAAATATAATAATAAACAAGACACAATGTCTGTTCTCCATACATTGGAGACCATTCTAATGGCTCCATAGGAGACCATTCTCATGTATTAAAATATCTAAGCACCTGGCAATATGTCACAAACTCTATGACTATTCTCTAGGATAATGTGACCATGAAAAAAGATGAGCTGAGATACTTTTCACGGAAAATCTTGAAAGCAAATGGGAAAATTGCAGTTATTATTTGGGGCCGTCAATGAACTATAAAATATTTCATTTAGACCAAAATGGTTTTCACCTGAGTCACCTGGAGAATGTTTCTAAGCCCCGCTTCCTGAGGCATATATGTATGAACCAAGCTCAGGGATGTAAACGCTACGTCTCTTCACTGCTGCCAAGCTCTCATTGCACCTAAACTTGTAAAACACAGAATGTGATTGATATGTCAACCCCAAATTTGTGCAGGTTTTGAAAAAAACAGAGATAAAATTTCATATAATCTAGCCTCAGTGGGAAAAATCCCTAGATTCAGACACAGATCCCTGTCTCACATAGTTATAGAAATAAAATTGCTAAGTTAAATTAGAGAGGATGACATGATTGAAACCTCTGAATCCAGCACTTCCCTTCTTGAAATTATAAAATTGTAATTATAAAAATGAAACTGACTCAAATCCATTTATCTTCAGGGATTGGTTTACACATCACTTCATAACAGGCATACCAAATGATTACAGCAACTGAAGCTGAGACAAGGTAATATTAAATAGTCCTCCCACCTGAAATCTCCAGAGAAGCTGAAAGAAATCTTGACCCTTTTCCATCTCTTTCAAATGTAATAGTGTCCAAACTTGCTAAATTAGCCATAAACATTAGTATCTGAGAACCAGGTTAAAGAGAACACAAAATTTTAAAGAGAATAAATAAATTTGATATGACATGTTAGAAAGTCTCTTTCGTGGGAACTGGGACCAAGTCAGTGAGATATTGTAACTGTGATGCTGCCACCAGTTCCAACCTGCTCGAACATTTCCTATGGGAATCCAGTCAGCAGTAGAAATAGAGTCTGTAGCATAAAGGGAGAGTGTGGTGGCCTTGGGAGCAGAGGGGAAGGTGCACCTACCTCTCCAACATAAAGGGGTGGGAATCAAGAGAAACACTCAAGGGGACTGGGGGTGAAGGAAGGAAACCTGTTACTCCCAGGCTGAACACTTGTAGCACTGCCGAAGCCAGCTAGCCCTCCCAACTCTCTCATCACAGCAGAATGCAGCATCTGGGTTCTTGAACAAACTTGCATGGACCCTCTGGAGTCTGGGCATATTTGAACATAGAGACACATGGACCCCCTTGTCTGGGAAATTTTTAAGTGAGGCAACAACCCATAACAACAAAACAGAAGCAGCATGCCTGACATGCCACAGTGTGCTGTGTACAAGTACATATTATTGTCATTTTTGTAGGTGCAAAGTTATTCAACAGAATAGAAAAAAAGAAAAAAAACAATGGGTTTCTCACGAGAATAAAGCAGTAGGCTTCACAAAGTGGGTCCAAATTCTCCTGGGGGTAGCTCAACCCTGAAGTGAGGAAGGCTAGGGGAGGCCTTATGGCATACTTAAACTGCGTCACATCTAGGTGTGACTACTACTCATCTAACCCTAGCATGAGAGACCCAACATTTTTGGATACAAAACACTAACAGTACTCAGGCCATTAGTATACAATGGCAGCAACAAACATTTTGGGTTAAACAAAACTAACCCACAAGACAGAAAGTGTTTTAAGGGAGACAGATGCCAGTCTAGACATCATAGGACAGCTGAATTCACTTTTAATGAGGAGCAGTATTCAGAGGAAAAATATGGATGCATTCTCTCCCATGAGGAAGGCAAGGGATGGGAATCAGCCTGAAAATGACAAGGCTTTAGTGAAGGGGGTCAGGCTAACTCAACAAATAATGCTGGATAATGCTAGGACCCAGCATTGAGAAAGGGCTTGTACCCTGACCCACTAGAACCTCTTACCTGTTTCAATACAGACTGAGGCTGAAGTAGCCCTCCATTCAGCTGCTGAGATTTAAGGGGTACACTTAAAGGATCTTATGGATCTCCAAACCTAGGGAAGTTCTCTGGGGCAATTGTAATTTACATGGATGCACACTCACTGCTCTTACCCCAAGAATAGATCAGAATAAGATATATCCCACGGTACATTTAGCAGGGACAGGAAATATTCTGAGTAACACTCATGTCCTCTCCACAGGAGGGAGTTGAGTTCAGCTATACAAGAGCACAAAATGGGAACGTATCTCAGTACAGGACTTTGAACAGAGGTGAGGTAACTGGCTTTGTCCCCAGCTGACTTGGAACCTGGAAGCAACCAAACCATGGCCAGTTTCAATGATTCCTGCCCATGATAACATCTGATATATGGGCAAGGGCCAATCTGTTGGGAAGACATAGAAAATATCTCTGTAATTCTTACTGACTTATTCTGTAATAAAACTAAATTGTACCGTGACTATATTGCATTATGGTATAATACTGGCATTAACAGTAAGATTCAACTGCCTTATGTAAATAAGTTATATAATAATTCTCATATTGATGATCAAATATACAGGAAGATGGAGTTAAAGCCTCTTCAGAATGTAATACTGATGGAAAATGACTGAGGAAGAACCGGAAGCTAAGCCTCTGCTGATTTCTTTGCTAACTAGTTCTGCACAAGTTTATTACAAGTAACCAAATTAGTACAAATATATGAAAATGTATGTCATGCCTACACAGGATGAATTGGTTGCTTCTTTAAGTTTATCCCTACCCACACTGGATCCTCCAAATGTTAGGTACATTTATGCTAACAACTATTGCTATATCTGTTACATAAATGCTATCTAAATGTAGGTGCTCAGAAAAATATGAATACTTTAAGAACAGATCCTAGGTCAAGGGCTATGGGTCTGGAATTTGTGGGAAAGAGATAAGTCAGCAGAGCTGGGTTACTCAAACCCTGAACATTCCCAAGAAATGCCTACTTCAGGATTGGCCCTTGGCCAGCTCCTGGGAATTAAGCTCTGCGCCTTTGGAATATTCTGCCTGATAAGAGTGCTTTGGTATGTCTGAAGCCTTGGGCCACCCAGTACCCATTTGATCAGACAGTTTATGCTAACAGTGTGCTTTATGGTGAATGCCTATTTTTGCTCTGGGAGGCTGGAGTTCAAGTAGCTGAGGTCAGTCACGTCTATGTACTAAAAACCCCAATAAAAACTCTGGACACCAAGGTGCAGGTGCACTCCCCTTGTGGGTACACTTTTCATGTGCTATCACACATCATTGCTGGGAGAATTAAACACATCCATGTGATTTCCCTGGGAGAGGATACCTGGAAGCTTGCACCTGGTTTCTTCTGTATTTTGCCGCATGTGCTTTGTTCCCTTTGCTTGTTTTAATCTGCATCCTTTCACTGTAATAAGCTACAACCATGAGTATAATCACTTATTCTGATCCCTGTAAGTTCTTCTAGTGAAGCATGAAGCTTGAGAGTGGTCTTGGGGTCTCCCAACGTAAGGAGTAAGTAGGGAATAAAGGCTATGCAGCGGAGGTAGAATGTGAGCCAATACGTGAAAGATGGGTAGATATCTTAAGGAAGAACAGACGATTCAAAACAAGAGGCAAGTTGGACATGTAGAAAATCCTCTACTGCAATTACGAATCTTGGAAGAAAATAAAGAATTTCATTTCACCTAGAAGTCTGTCTTATGGCTTCCTGGGAATCTCTTTATGACTACTTTCTAACCCTGGCAACAAATAATACAAAACTACATTTTTTATTTTCTAAATTATGTTCCGTAGGTTTGGAAGCTCATGATGAACAACACTCCAGTTCATTCATCCTCCCTAAAACAGCACTGAAACTTATTTCTATTTTGAATGTTGATAAGTTGTGAATTTTGTCTTTCATGGAATCTTGTTCTTTTATTTTTACAGATTAAACCCATAAACACGGGCCTCTGTTGACTGTCACTTTTTTTGAGAAAATTCACAAACTGTGCCACATGACAGAACATGTACTATAAAAAGTTATTCCACATTAGCTGTCACCAAAAGCATCTGAATTCCTTTTGTTTGGCCAAGACTTTTTGCCAAGCAGCTAAAAATGTTCTATCATGGACACTTGATTTCCTAATAAAGCTTCTAGTTCATATCTATGAAAAAGCTGTGTAAATTATTTCCATTATCTGATCCAAATTTTCCTGATGCTCTAATCATACCAAGTTCTACACCACAGAAAAACCCTCCTTTGAGTGTTTCTCATCACCTCTGCCATTCGTCTTTTCTCTGACTGCCTCCTAGTTTGAAGAAATTCTTTCTTGGTTCTCTAGCTCCCCAATCTAATACTTTGAGCTGTCAAAATGAAGACCTTCCAGAGGTATTTCAGAAGTTTGTTTTTTTTTATTCTTCGAAACATCTGGCTAACTTCCCATAGATGTTTTTCTTCTGCATTATATATGGAAAACTATAAAACAGGAGTGAAGGGGGAAAGTAACTCTATAGTAGGTAATCAATAGAAGAGTACTTCTCTTGAGAGAGTGCTGAGCTCAACCAATTCTGATTTGCTTTCTATTTAAAATGTACCTCTCAAGGACCTAACAGTTCTCTTGAGTTCACAAAAGTAACAAGACTTGGAGGACCATAAGCCAGCTGGCTAAACAACAGACTGGAAACTCCGGAGCTATTAGTTCTCTTTCTTGTATTAAAATGTTATAATCTGGCTCAAGTCCAACAACCTCCTTCTGCTTTTGTGTCCCCAGGTGTGAGATGGTGCCAGGACTACTAACCTATCTCACTGGGTTGCTTGAAAGATTATTAATAAGGGAAATTTCAAAGTGTTCTCCCAGCATAAAGCATTATATGAATGCTAAGTAAAAACACATGAATGATTTTAAAATACCATGGTGAAAGTGTGCTGTAGTAGAGACTCTCACATTTTGTGTTTACACTAGCAAGAATGATAATGTTGGCATATAGTCTTTGTGAAAGTAACAACAGTCAGCCAAGGGCTTGTCTTGAATCTTCAAGCAAAGCAGTATGCCGTGGGTACGCTCAACTACAATCCGTCTCTCAGCCCAGCAGATACATTAAATTTATGTACAAATTAGTTGAAATGGAGTTAATTTTACCTGAGATTTTGCCTAATTGTGTGATCTTCTCTGTTCTTTTGGCACCTGGCACCTGACAGATTCTAATTTTAATATTCTAAAATCATTAGTAAGATTGTGCTATGCTTCAATTCCAAATGCCTTTAATCACTTGCTATAATCTGTCTCACAATTTATTTTCTATTTTTAATCATTTTTGACTCTAAGGAATGAGTGAGAAGTAGCTTCTTTGCCCAACATTTATCCAGAGCTTCTTTCATGAGAAAGATATGAAACTTGAAAAGAAGCAATCATAAGCAACTATAGAAAACAAGAATCTGCCTCAAAAAATAAATAAATAAAACCTAGTGAAAATATAGGATCAGATAATCTCTGTACAAGTCAAATACTCCTTTAATGCCTCCTTCATAGTTTCTGAAACTTAACAAGTTCAGAAGGAATTTGGTTCTGAACTATATCTTTACAGAGCATTGGGAATGATGCTCTCTTCAATCACATGAGAGTCCCTAAAATGACTCCATTCCATTCAGTGCTCAGTCTCCAAACTGCACCACTGAGGACTTCAGCTGTGGTAGATAATCATGCTAACAATGCAAATGTAAAATTAAAAAGTAGCAAAGTGTCTGCACTCTTTCTGCTCTCTCTGCAGTCCCACTTCCTCCAAAAGGGGACATGTTCTGTTCATTCATCATTTACAACTTGCTGCCATGATTCCAGAAAGTCAATACATGCTCTCAACCCAAAGGTGAAAAAAGGGAAACTGAATTCCCTCTAGTCTGTTCACGCACACCGGCGTGCACACACACACAGTACAAACATATTTGTTTAAACATGAATATCTATAAACAAAAATTGAAATTTAGTAAGAGAAGCAAAAATCTGAGCCAAAAGTGTAAGATTAACTATTACATTTCTGTTGAGGTTGGGGTGCAGGAAGGATCCCATGGGGAAGAGAAGACGGGTAGTAAGAAGAAAAAGGAGACAATTAATGGGAGGTCTGTGAGCTCTTCATCCTGGATATAGTGCATCTGCCCAGAAAACTTTGATTACACCTAAAAGCACAACTTAGCACTAATACAGAGTTCAATTCTTTTTTTTTTTTTTTTTTTTTTTTGGGATGGCTCACGGGCGCAGCCGCTTCGCGGTATGTGGGATCCTCCCGGACCAGGGCACGAACCCGTGTCCCCTGCATCAGCAGGTGGACTCTCAACCACTGCGCCACCAGGGAAGCCCTCAATCCATTTTTGATATTTGGCTGCAGAGAGCTTTCAAGCTCCACCAGTCCCTCTTCCACTTCTGCGCTACATCTAGGTAAGCTGGTAGGAAAGCCCAGGTGCTCCTTCTTTGGTGCCAGCAAAAAGTTCAAATATGCAAGCCCCAGCCCATGTGAGGGAACCTTCACCTCAATCCCTGCCCCCAACCACAATTAAAGCCAAGCCAATCTCCTTTCCCTACTCTCTCACCCCATTTTCAGACCTGTTTGCAACCTCCCCTGTTCTCCCCAGAAAGCCTCAGCATGTGAGTCATAGACCATTTAATACCTCCTTGGTGCACGTGTGGCATCATCAGTTACAACACCCAAACCAAATCTGGGGTGAATGGAAGAGTACACCCCGTCTCTGTGGGGGACCAGAACAAGCACCATCTAAGCTAAGCATGGTCGTTATTAGTTGGGTGAACTATTAGTAGTGTGAACTGAGGTTCGAGGCGTTTCTACTTCCACTATTCAGTCCAGTATTTTATGTGTCAAGGAAAAACTCATAACTAATGTTCCACAGCATCGTCCACGTAAAAGTGGTTGTAACCCTTTTTATCAGAAGTGACTATGGGAATAAGGACCCTAATTTGTCTATGGGGATAGCACAAGTCCTTCAGTTCAAGCCTCCACTCAGGTATCTAAAGCCTACTGGGCAGCCCAGCATTTTGGTATCAACTCCCCACACTGTAAAAACACAGGGAATAATGCATACAATAAATAAAATTTAAATAAATTTTAAAATAAGAAGTATTTTATCATATCATTCCACATCACAACCTACCATATAATATTTTCTGTACCAATTATTAAATTATTTTTAAAGAATTGATGGACCTTGAGTAAACACAGAGATTATTCGAGCTATTGAAAATCAAGGGAAATGGGCTTTTATGAAAATCTCAATCTGTATAAAATCTAATAAAAGCAGAAAAAACTGAAAAAGACCCAAGAGGAGATACTTATGAGACACACAGTAGCGCCTCCTGGACCTCCAGCTAAGAGTATGTACAAAGAGGGGAGAATTAAAAGGCAGAGAGAAATTGGAAGGGCTGACCCCAGTGCTGTCTGTCCCCTCCTTGTGGAGGGTAAAGTTGCAGAAGTTACTGCCTTTTTTGAAAACCTGAGGTAATGGTGGTATTGAGTACATAAATCAGGATAGTAACACAGCTCACAGAGTTATAAGCATCATACAACTTTATGTACTGAAAGTGCTTCCTAAACCTGAACACTGCATAATTAAGAGTTCATTGTGACTGTGTCCATCTTTCCTACATCCTACACGAATCTCTTCAGAACTCATAACTCAAGTCATAAGGGAAGTTTGCCTTGGTACAACTTCTTTTTACTACCTTTTCATTTGTCTTCTTGAATCCCTGTGCATGTTTGCAACAAGCAGATAAATGGAGCTAAAAACAATAAGTGCAAAGTTTAAGGGCATCGACTTTAGCTAGCTATCAGAAAAGACTTTCTAATTAGAGATGCTCTACAAGGAAATGGGCTTTCTCAGCAAAGGACTGAGCTTCCAGTCCCTGGAAATGCTCAAGTAGAAGCCGTCTGCTGCGGGGCTGTAAACAGCATTTCTGCCCTGGGAGAAGGACTGGAATACTTGATTTGTGAGGCCCCCTTCCACTTCCATAATGTGATGATTGATTGATCATGCGGAGAGAAAAACATGCTGTGAACTTGAAAATTATTTTGTCCTCTTAAAACATTTTTTGCAAAGCAAAAACTAACACACTATTGTAAAGCAATTATACTCCAATAAAGATGTTTAAAAAAAATTTTTTTTTGCATCTCTTTTCCAAAATGATATTTCTAAGGAATGTGACGCTGATGGTCCCCTAGAGGAACATAAAGACAACTACCCAACCTTGATTTCTCCTCTCTAAAACATAATTTCTGATTAAGAGCTGGGGTGGAGGGATGGTGGGGAAAACAAGGTAGTTAATAAACCTTCCAGCACAGCCAGCATCATCAATCCACCAACAGCTACATACTGAGTAGCTATTATGCTGCAGGCATGGCAGGGGATAAAAGATGTATCAAAGGTCCCTGGCTTCAATGTCCTAAAAATGTGTGGACAAATCAGACATTAAAAAGCAAATGATTGGGCTTCCCTGGTGGCGCAGTGGTTGAGAGTCCGCCTGCCGATGCAGAGGACGCGGGTTCGTGCCCCGTTCCGGGAGGATCCCACGTGCCGCAGAGCGGCTCGGCCCGTGAGCCATGGCCACTGAGCCTGCGCGTCCGGAGCCTGTGCTCCGCAGCGGGAGAGGCCACAGCAGTGAGAGGCCCGCGTACCGCAAAAAAATTTTAAAAAGCAAATGATTATGAATAAATAAAAAGGTTGCAAACTAACTGCCAGGGACTAGGTCCAACTTGCATGCCTCATTTGGTCAACATACTGTTTTTAAAATTTTTAAATTAGAATGCCATTAGGCAGAATATGTACCTCACAATCACCATGTCACCACTCTTCCTCATATTACACAGTCCCAATTCACACATTTACATCAAATTCCTGACCCCTACAGGCAGTTGCATTTTTCACCTCCTAATGTACAATATAAATGATTAATAGCAGAAATATCATAAAATGGTATGTATATGGTTACTTTTAAATAAATGTCACAAACATGAAATACTAGAGGGGTTTAGAAGAGGAAAGCAGAAAGAAGAGGTAATGAATGACAGGAGTAAAAGTTAGAAGTGGGGAAGCATGAATCATAATTGAGAAGATGTGTTGAGAACATGGAGACTAGAAGGAAGAGGTGAGGGTGAGATTTAAGATTTGATCAAACTGTAGAAGGGTTTGAAAGCCAGGTCATATTAATCAGAAATCTTGACTGAAAGTGACAGAAACCCAAACCAAAATAGTTTTCTCAAAAACAGAAATTTATTTAAAAAAAAACAACTAGAAATGTATTGGCTTCCCCAATTGATAAGTAAAGGGTAAAGGTAAATTCAGATATGGCTGGATCCAAGCACTCAATGATATCAGCCCTGTTTCTCTCTTTCCTTTTCACTCTTCTCACTCTAGCAATCACTTCTGATGTTTTCTATGTATTGGGTTTTTTCTGTCTTATTGCAGATGGGCTATGACCGGGAGGCCAGGGATCTTGGCCTTTCAGGAGACTCTACTTCTCCAGTTTCACAACCCAGGAAAAAGAAAGAAACTCTCCAAAAATTCATTTATGGGTTCAAGGGAAGGACTCTGAGTCTGGAAAAATGGGTTCATGGATCATATGCTAACTATCGTGGTCAGAGGAAAGCAAGTCCAAGAACAATAATGATGTATGTGCACTGGACAGTCATAATAAAGGAAGGTGCTGAAATGGCTCGCCCAGGTGCTCTCAGGCTGTGGAAATCCACTGGAGGTTTTAAACCTCAAAACCACATGACCAAAATACTCTCTTAAGAAGTTTACATGATGAATTGGAGGGAGAGGAAAAGGAATATGGAGAAGTGAGTTAGGAGTCTCATCCAGGACCAAGGACATAAAGTTCAACTGAAATAGAGGACAATTAAAAATAGACAGATGCAAGAACTATTTAGGAATAAAAATTAATAGAATAGGACTTCCCTGGTGGCGCAGTGGTTAAGAATCCACCTGCCAATGCAGGGAACACGGGCTCGAGCCCTGGTCCAGGAAGATGCCACATATCGCAGAGCAACTAAGCCCATGCGCCACAACTACTGAGCCTGCACTCTAGAACCCGTGAGCCACAACTACTGAGCCCACGTGCCACAATTACTGAAGCCCGTGTGCCTAGAGCCCGTGCTCCGCAACAAGAGAAGCCACCGCAATGAGAAGCCCGCACATCACAACGAAGAGTAGCCCCCGCTCACCGCAACTAGAGAAAGCCCACACGCAGCAAGGAACACCCAACGCAGCCCAAAACAACTAAATAGATAAAATAAACTTCTATTAAAAATATTTTTAAAAATTAATGGAATAAGGAAAATGATTGGATATGGGAGAGAGGTTTCAATTACAATTAATTTAATAAATATTCATAAGTGTCAGTTCTGTTTTAGATACTGGTTATACAGCAGAGAAGACGTCTGCATCATACAGCTTACACTCCTTTGTGGAATATGGAGGTGGAACATATAAACTGAGTCATGAGTAATATAATTTCAGTTCCT
This sequence comes from Lipotes vexillifer, assembly GCF_000442215.2. NCBI lineage: Eukaryota > Metazoa > Chordata > Mammalia > Artiodactyla > Lipotidae > Lipotes > Lipotes vexillifer. The sequence goes on from NW_006775678.1 coordinate 2,978,931, forward strand.
AATGAATGCCCTGAAGAAAAACAAAAATGTGTAGATGGCATAAAGAGTGGTGAGTGGAAGGTGCCAATTTAGATAAGGTAGTCTGAGAAGGTCTTTAAAGGAGGTGACACTTCTGCAGAGAGCTGAACTGTGAGAAGGAAGCACCCACATAAGGAACTGGAAGAGAAGTGTTCAGGGGCAGGGACCAGCAAATGAAAAGACTCCAAGACAGGAATCAGCTTTACCGAGGAGAGAGCCAGAAAGACGAGTGGACGGGGGGAGAATGAGACGAGAGGAGATCGGCGTCGAACAAGGGCCAGATTTGGTAGCGCCTCCTAAGCCAGGAAAGAAGACAGGATTTTATTCTAATTGCTATGGGATTTAGAGCAAGAGACATGATTTCATTTGGGCTTTACATAGACCACCCAGGCTGGGCTGTAGGCAAGAGTGAAGCAAGTTATCATGGTGGCCCAGACAAGGACATGGTGGCTTAGGCTGGGATGCTGGCAACGGAGATGGTGTTAGACACTCAAAGAGATTCAACATGTTGTGCCTGAGTGAAATATAGCATTATTATGAAAAGAAAACTAGAAATGGTTGAAGAATTTTTTCATACTTAAACCTGAATACATCTAGTACTCAGGCTATGTCTAAACCATTGGGTGATACTCCCTGAGCAAAGGCCCATGAGTGCTTCCTTCCAACTACATAGAGGGGGGCAACATGTGCCTAAGAACTGCTTTTGACTAAAAGTTGTAACCAACAGTGGAAGACTATTGACAATAGCTATTTCTGATATGGGAAAAGCCCTAAAGGACACCCCAAAGAAAAAGAAAGGATGAGAAAGGAATATAAAAAATAAATCAAAATGAAACTTTTAAAAGAATATTATTTCACAGAGGAATTCTTGAAAACTTCACAGAAAAAAATGAGCTTCTTTGGCCTCTGGCTTTCACGAATTTTGTACAACGAAAAAGGCACGATTCCCTATCTCTTCTTCACTTTCTTCTTTCTATTAAATTTTTGGTGGTTTTTCAGAACAAAAAAATATTACAGAGACATTTCTGTATATAAAGAGTAAATGTCTACAGATTTTCTGGAGGGGATTTTTGGCAGAATCTATAAAATAAAACATACTTATATGCTTTATTCATTCTACTAGTTAATTATAGAAATTTGTCCTATATAAACATAAATATGTAAAAATATTTACGTAAAAACGTATTAATTACATATATATTTTATCTGAGATATATATATATATTTAGTTAAGAATCTGAAATAATCTAAATAAATAATGACAGGGGATTGATATCAACACCATAGGTAAGTTTTCTGTATCCTTGTTGTGTTGGATTATAAACACATATGGGCAGGAGAGGAATCTAGAGAAATCTAACAGAAAGGCCCTTCCGGAGTTTCAGTGGGTTAGGAGTCTCATGGGAAACGAAAATTTTTCATCTGGTACCTAGTTTATGACCTACAGTGGGGTCACTGAATTGTGAAATTCTGGCTTTGTCAAAAGAAATCCCTGGATCATCTGTTACTTCAGACCTCAAATTCCAGTACTGAAAGGCAAATAGCCAATAAAAAAAGAAAGAACCAGAAAATAAATTTTAAAATCCTGTGGAGCAATAGGTTCATCATTTTGGATTGAAGCCAGCAGATCAGCACCTTGAGAATGAAGATGTAGCAGTTCTGTCACCATACCTGCTTACATTTTGATCTTGGAATCATCTGTATTTTGCAATGCTGCTTTTCTCAGGCATTCTTTGGCCCTACCAGATATCTATTGCTATTTTGGTCCTTGACATGTCTAAAAGTTTTTAATCTCAGTCTTTATTAGGTTTAAAGAAGGGACCCCAGGGGCCACAACAAAGAGGATGCAAAGAACTAGTTGTCCCTGACTGCCTCAGTTTTATATTGAAAGAGAGAGAGAGACAGAGAGATAGAGAGAGAAACAAAGGCATGTAAAACTGAACAAGAACATTTTACAGTTACATCAGTGGTTGTCTGTGACACCAGCATCCTGTCTCCTTTGGGCCACCCCTGAATTATTTTTCACAATTAATGGGAGAACTGAAGAAACAAATGGCAGAAAATTTAACTGCAGGTGCTAACCCTGAATACAATGCTTAAGGCAGAGAATTTAATCTGATGGCTTCATGTACTGAACCAAAATAGAAAGAAAACACCATGTGTTTATATTTTAATGATTTTCATTTTTAATGAGTGACTTCAAAGATGTTTAACAAACCTGAGTTTGGCCCCTCAAATACCATATAACGTTAATTAGAATCCAAATTTCTCCAGTATTGTAAAGAATGCATTCAGGGCTTATTTCCCTTTGATTGACAAACATCTTAGTACCCTGTGACAAAATCCACTTAAGAACTTTGAAAAACACAAATGTGTTATAAATAAGATTTACATTTTGGTGACTCTGGTTTAAGATTTATTTAAAAGGTAACCATGTCCTCCTGGTTATGATGACATTTGTACCACACTCATTTGGCAAAATGCTCCAGAGAGATCACTTATGTTTAACAAAACACAGTTGGTGCAATCAAAGCTGTATTTTAATGTCCTCATTTGCAGTATTTTCTCATGACATTGGCCTCTGCTTTGGACACTGAGAAAAAAGAAACAAACACTCCACATCCTATTTTTTTTTCTGTTTCTTCTGACATTTAGTAGTGTGCCATGATTTCAAAATATGGCTTTTCATTTCTTTATACATGATGGTGTAGGCTCTTGCCTGGAGACTTTTTACATCAGTGAGTTTCCCAGTCAAGAAAGAGTAAGAGGAAACTAACACTGCCATGGGAGTAGCCTCTGGGTCTGTCTAGATGTTTGAAGGGAAATTTCCATCTTAATGACAGAAATGTATCCAATTCTTACATTAAAAGGAAGACTGGTGTAAAAGATCCAAGTTCAGTGGGAACACAGTCATCATATAAGCTGTGTGAACAATTGTCACCAACATGATTGGTACACCAATGACCTCATTGGCTGAATAAACAATTACCCAAAGGTCATGTTGCTCCCACAGAATCATGATGGTCAAAACAATGAAAGTAACAGGCCAATGTGATAACAGTTTGACACTGAAACTCCCATAGCACCGCTTGAGAGAATTTAGTTTGAGAAATACAGTGGTGACTGACTGTGGCCATTAGCTTTTTCCTGTTGTGTGAGATTAATTTGTGACTGAGATTTATTAGCCTAAAGGAGGCTAGGGTTGATGAGATTTTGCTGATATACTGCGTAGAACACACATCAACTCAAAGAGAAAAGATGAAAAATTAAAATGATAAAGTTGCATTGCTAGCTTGTTGCTGAAGTAATTGAAGTGGCTTGTGTTGTGCTGTGCTGTGATGAGTAGAAATAAAATATGTACAAATTTATCTAGATCATCCTTCTGAAGAAAGGAACTACAAAATATTTTCCCTCTCTATTAATGTGTTGAGGAAATCTCCCAGTTCTTTTTTGACAGTGATATTGAAGCAAAACGAAAATGAAACCCATTCAGAATAAGCTCCAGAAGTGAAGCCAGCTATTATCCATGGAAATATGCATAAGGGTTAGCGTAGATAATTGAAATACGAGCATAATGTAAAAACAGCGTTTTGTCTGTTAGGTGAAACCACAGCTCCATATAATTTCTTTTTAACAGAACTGAAATAGAAAAATGAATTCAATTTTTTTAACCCAACCAACTTCCCCTCTGATGGAGATTCTAATTATCAGTGAAATGCCTAAAACATACATACAGACCAGAATATAAAAAAAGGAATAAAAGAGCAAGGGCCATGACATTCATAAAGCACTAGAATATGAGCTCCACAAAAACAGGGATCTTTAGCTCACAGACATGTTCCACGTGCCTGGGGTTGTGCTGGCACATGAAAGGTGCCCAGTGGGTCTTTGCTGAATTAACAAAGTGCACAATCTTCTACTGCTGAGAACTGACCAGTTAGTGTGGGTAAGACCACAAAAATTTCTTCACTTTTGAGAATCATCTGGCCAATAAATGTGTCACATGGAAATCTGGTGCTCTATGCAGTTTCCACCAGAACAGGACCCTGGATGGTGGACCACAACCCAAGTCTAGTGGGCATGGATTTTCCCTGAAGGCAGTGTGACTGGAGAAGTGACAATTCCTCGACACCCACCACCTCCAGAGTTGCAGGGCTTTCAGAGTTGGGAGACCTTCTCCCTCTGAAGCCCGTGATGATATTCCAGGACTGTTCTACACCACCTCGATTCTTTAGTTCTTCAGACACTCGAAGATGTAACGTTGACCAGGTATTACAGGTCCTTCACAGAACTGAGCAGATGAGAGCCTAGACATCACTGTCTTCCCCACCCTTTTTTTAACCTAGTATTCTCATGCAAGTTAAACAAGGTTCAAATCAGCAAGAGGAAAAAGAAAAGCACAAAAAAAATTTTCAGGGAGATTTATAAAAGCTAACACGATTCACTTTAGTGAGTGAAGGCAGGAGCTGAGTGCATGTATGAGAATCCAGCTTTTGGAGGAGGCATGGAAAGGTCTTTCTTGTACCAATGGGAATCATTTCCTCCCACTTCAGACTGCCCTCCACAAGACCTTGACAGCAAACCAGCAGTCTCTATCCCCAAAGTGCGTTTACCTGCAACGCCCCAGGGAAAATTGCGACCTTAATCCTGAGAAGACTCTATCACCGTTTTATTATCTACTTATTTCAGTTCTCCTCACAGGAGCCTGTGTTCCAAAGTGCACCCCGAACATTCTTCCCATTTCCTGAATGAAGACCCAGCTGGCATTATGGCCCTGCTCCCTCCCAAGACAGCCCCGATGACAACAGGGAATACCTAAGACCCTTCTCTGCATCAGTCTCTAGAAGGGCATCAAAGCCTCAAACTGCCCAGGACTAAAGAAGCTTCTCACCAACAGAGAAATGGCTAAGAGTGCCGGTTCTGGAAATTTATTAGCTGCGTGACCTTGGGCAAGTCACCTAATTATCGTGAGGCTTATTCTGTTCATGTGTTAAGTGGAAATACAACAGGAACCCTTCTGAAGGTTTTTATGGTGATTAATTGTGAGATACTTGGCACAAATAAAGTACTGATACATGCTACAACTTGGATGAGCCTTGAAGGCATTATGCTAAGTGAAAGACACCAGTCATAAAGACCACACACTCTGATTCCATTCATATGAAGGTGCATTATAGAGAAATCTGTACAAACAGAAAGTAGATTAGTGGTTGCTCAGGGCTGGTGGTTGAGATGGAGGGAGAGGATGGGATAGCTAAAAGTACAGGATTTCTTTTGAGGTGATAAAAACGTTCTAAAATTGACTGTGGTGATGGTTGCACATATCCATGAAGAAACTAAAAACTGTTGAATTCTACACTTTTAAATGGGAGAATTGTAAGTAAATGAGTTATATTTCAATAAAGCTGTTTCTAAAAAGACACTTAGCACAGTGCAAGCCACATATCTAATATTTGAAAAATGTCAGTCATTATCATTTATTAATTCACTCAACAGATATTTATTGTTTCTAACATAACTCTGGCACTTCTAATATAACTGTTCTTCTTGTTCTTGTTCTTCTCATCATTCGTATACCATTTTTACATTTGAAACTTTGCATGTGTATGAAACATGCAAAGCTTTTAATAATGCAGTTAAAGTCCATAATGTTATTCTGACTAAACTGCTTTCTTGAAAAGGTAAAATTAATTTAGATGAATAAAACGTTTTAGATGTAAAGTTTTTACCTGAGCAGTAGTCACTGAAACCCTGGAACCTTATAGGCACCTTGAGAATACCAACAAAAAATGTCCTAATCTATTCAAAACTAGAGTTAATTTATTTATAGTCAACTTAGAAAGTTTTCTAAATGAGAAATACATAATTTAGTGACAGCAGAGCAGTTCTGTTTCTGCAGATTTTAGCATTTCATATTTAAAAACAGAAATAAAATTCTGCATTGAATGGTTTAAGCCCAATAACAAAATCTAAAAGCCATATTTGAATCTCAGAAGACATGAGACAATTATTCTAAGTAGCTCTACAAATGCCATCATCCTACTATACTTCCCATGACTTTCATAAAATAATAAAATTCTGCTTCCTCTTGCCCTTCTCTCTACCTGCAATCGCTCTCACGTCCATCTTCCACCAAAGACTGCAGGTAACGGGTAAAATTTGTAACCAAAAAAATTAAAGAAAAAAGGGCTCTAAAAATCTATGCCCAAATGGGAAATTCTTTTACGAAAAACATTTGGATGTGCTTCGGCAAGGGCAGAGATTTAAATGGTGTTGGGTTATTGCCAAGGTGGCACGCACTGGGGCCCTGAGCACAAAAGAGAACAAAGAAGCAAACTAAAAAGTCAAAGCAGCCAGCCGCCAGATCGCCCCCTGTGAATCCTAACTCTATTTTTTATTTCAGATCAGATAGGCTGCTCACCAGAGTGCTCCCTCAACTTTCTAGTAAATTCTCAGAAGCCAGGGCCAAATGGAAAGCAATGAAGGCACCTGTAAAACCCAATTTCTCCCAGAGTTCCCTGATACCTTGGCAGCTGTGGTCGGAACCCAGACGAAAAAGTAAGTCTGTGCTGGTGAAAGATTTTTATGTTATAATACTGCTCTCCGGGTGTCCTCGCTTTTTCCATAAACACTCCATGGGTTTGTCCCTTCACACTGTTTTCAAACCACCAAGAGCCACTGAAATAAGGAGGAAAACTGCCCTAAAAATATAGTATCCCAGGCAGTATTTTTTCCTTATGGACATATTCAGGATTCCTTCCCAAGCAGATTCTGAAGCAAAACAAAGTAAAGAAATTGAAAAGACTAAAAGAGTAGGAATTAACTCAAGGTCTATGGACAAACATCCATGGGGATCACACTCATTTCTTTTCTCCTTGAACACATGGCTAACTTACTTTGCCTGCTATATTAATAACACAGTAAATTTAAATCATTAAAACATTTTAAATTCTTTATAGAAGAAAACTGATGGTTTCATTTTCATAGACAGACCAGTCTATATAAAGCAAAATAATAATATAATAACAATAACAATAATAATAATCAGAGTGAGTTTTTCCTTCTATTAAGACAAATTTTTTTGATAAATTTCCTGTGTTACTGATATAACTATGTCCTTGTAAACAGAACTACATTTATCTTAATACACTTATTTGTCAGGAATTCTTTTTTTAATTGAAGTATAGTTGATGTATAATATTATATAAATTACAGGTGTACAATATAGTGATTCACAATTTTTAAAGATAATACTCCATTTATAGTTATTAAATATTTGCTATATTCCCCGTGTTGTACAATATTCTTGACAAATGCCTTCTTCCTATGGTTTTAGCCTTATGATAGCTTGCTAGCTCAACCCTAAGTTTCTTGAGGAATGTGACTGCTTTTTATTACTATTTATTTTTATTCCTCTTCCCTCACACAGTATCTGGCACATAGTATGCTTCAGAAATTGCTTCTGAAATAAGTGAATTATCATCTGAGTTACTGATGTATACTTAGCATCATTTTAGAGATCTATGATCAGTTAAGGCAACATCTCTCATAAAACATCAGCTTAAACCATTACAAACCTTCATAGATTGATGCTCAAATTATGATTGAGAAGGAATTTACTATGCTTCCCCTTTCACTAGGTTTTGACAGTTGCTGGGAAAGAGGAAAGTCATTCATGGTCATTTTATTCCATTTCAGCAAAATATTTCCTGTTACTTTGGGGGATTATAATGCGATGAGACTATCCTAGCTGGTCTATTAACTTCCCTCAAAATTGTACTTGCCCACTATTTCCCATTTTACTCCCAGATCCAGAACCCCACTGTCAAAGGAACCCAGAACAGGGTAGATAGATATGCAAATACAGGCCCTTCCTCTTTGCTTGCAATCGAAGTGCTGGCAGTGAGCCTGGAATGAGTGAAATGCGTGCCCTGGGCTCCTGACAATTGCCCACATTCTGTCTCTCTTTCTCTTTCACATGCTTCATTCTTTGCTTTCTGTTAAGGATATGCATTGACTTTGTGGAACCACTGCAGTGAGCTGTAAATGATGCATTTAATGAAAAATCCTTGCCTAGCATTCTGAAAGAGAACACAACAACGTAGGGCAATCATTGCTGGGCAGTGGTGGGTGTTGGAATATCACATTCATCAGTTTCACCGGCAAGACAGATGTACTGATTGGCAATATTTCAAGGGTGTGTAGTAAAAATATTAACTAATATGTTAATCATATTCATTATTTGCTGTTTCTCCTGTCCCTATCATGGTAATCCTTTATTCTTTAAAGATTGGTGACTCTTTTGTCTGAATGCCCCAAATCCCAGATCCTGAAAAGATGCACGAAAGGGTTTTGAGTGACTACTCTTTTGGAGGAATCACATTAAAAGTTTGATTTCCACGGAACTCTGTAGTTATTGCTACCATCCTTGTACTTCAACACTGAACCTCAGGTTACTGAAAAAACAATTTTTCTTCCAGTTTCTCTTTCTATTTCTCTGTTAAAAACAAACAAAATAAACGGGACTTGGCCTTTTCTGACAATGCCGGGAAGTACAATCTGAGTGACAAAGACCAATTGAAATAGGCACCTGATGGTGACAGAGAATCTGCATGGCAAAGCCTGGTTTGAATGAGACTGGAGGTGTTCCCCAGGGCCCCGAAGCTCCTGCCCCATCCTTCACACCAACGGTGGAGGAACGTGCTGTCGCTGGATTTCATTTTCTCCGGGATGACCACACATAGTGCCCTGGCACGCTGAGAGTGCACTTCCTGTGGGAGCCTGACTCGCATCCACCAGCTGGTGTGTTAAGAGACGACCCCTGTTACTGAACAGCCATGAGACAAGAGCGACAGGTGCAGCCAACAACCGCCACAGGGTAACAGCCCAGGACTCTTGCAGCTAGCTCTTCGTCCTGCAATCTGGTGAGCTGGAGCTCTGCAGGCTTGGGGAGACGAGCTGGTTTTGTGATAACAGCCTGCAGGTGCACATGCCAGCTCACCTCTGATGGAGCAGGCTATCTAGTTGTCCCCCACGCTAGATAGAACTCACAAATGTACCAGTCACCTTGTGTTCATATTACCTGAGACTTGTCTCCCTGGAGACAGTATCTTCCTGTGATGCTCCAGTTTTCAATTATTTCCTCTTCTCATGAACAGTCTGTCCAAACTGCAGCCCATTATTTGTTCTTAATTGACATTACTGTTCACTATATTAAGAAACAAACTTTCTGGAGGGCTTTTTTTTTGGCATAATCCAACCACTAGAGCACATTTCCAAGTGAAGATAAAAATATTCTCTGTATGGTACCTAAAGATTTGGCCAGTTCCAATGGGGAAAAAAATTAGTCAACTATGGTCTGGGGGTCGTCGAAATGAAATAACTGGTTGACAGGATTTTGTTGTTGTTTGTTACTGTGGCTTGACATAGAGTATGAGTTATAGAAATGGTCACTCATTTTTTTCTATTTATGTCTAACTTTGACAGGTTTCCTGGAGTCTCCTGAGTGGCATGCTGTATCTCCAGCCATCCTAGAGCATGCCTGAGTCTTCAGAGAAACCTAATTAAAACTGTGGTTAGAAAAATCTTACTTTTAACATATCTAATCGTAGAAATGTTATCATGTGGAGATCCATACAGGATGACTAGGATCCTTTTACATCCAACTATCAGAGGATTCCTTGTGTTTATAATTTTTAAAATTTAAATAACTCCCTCCATTTCCTACCACTGGATAAATTATAAAAAATAATTCATATACAATTTACAGGTTTATATTTTTTCCAAAACTGTATTTCTAGAAATATGCTGCATCAATTTCTTACAAACTCAGTATGCTCACATTCTATTTTATTTAAGTCATCACTTGTTTGATCTGTACTTTTCTATTTGTTTTACCCATCTTACTAGTACTTCTGGAGTCTAATAAATCACTCATGGTCTTCCGCATTTAAGCTATACCAAGCTAAAGGGATGTCACCACCTCAAATGTTGTTTTCACGTATTGTACTTTCTCTTGAAAAAGAACCTTCTTTTGGTCACTCTACATGCCTCTTCTTTCCCTGATAATCTTGCCTGCTTGACTTGAAAATATTTTACTGTGTGATACGTGGGGAGATGGGGTGTTGGTGTCGCTTCCTCCTGACACTTTTCCTAGGTGAACGGAATCTCCTCAGGAGCATTACGTTGGCTTCCTGCAGAAACCTGCTGTATAAAACACCTTCTATGACATCAATACTCTGCCCTAGTTTTTCTATTTCCTGAAGCTTTTTAAGGATCATTTGAATGTTCTCACTCTAAATCCCTCAATTTCTGTCTTATAAGTACTAACCTTCTTTGACACTTCCTTGTGAAACTTTGCTGGTTTTCCCTGTAAGAAATTCAGCCTTTATCTCCCCATTGCATCGTCTCCCTCGCCACATCCCTCTAGCTGCCTGTCTCTTCCTGCTTTCCAAAACATTTGTTCTCCTGCAGACATTCCTTTACGCAGGCAGGTAAAACAAGAAGCCGGCCCCCCAGTTATCACATTTCACTCCCCTAACAGAGAATCGTACAAAATCCAGTAGCAACTCATCACTACTTGTAGCCTGTAGCAAAATGTGTCATTAAATTTGCCCAGATTTCCCATAGGGCTCAACATAAAATTTTCAACAAACAAAATTAAAAATGTGTTCTCTAATAATTGCTTGTGAATGTCCAATATTTTTTTCTACATCTTTATTTCAATTTCTATTTAATTTTACCTCTTATATCACTCTAAACTGCATGCCCGAACTCCTACTATCCTTGCCCTGGTTGAAAGAATTTTCAATACTTTCCATTTTCTTACATTTTTAGGATTTACCTCTTTGTCTGAGGATCACACAGTTTTCCTGGCATAATTCTTACATTTCATATACTGACTCTTCTTTTTTCCTATTACTAATGGGACGTATGTTAATATGGGATTTAGGCTACCCAATACTTCTTTTCCACCTTTACAATCCATCAACCTTAAATGAGATAACTGGCTATCTCCCTGGCTTTTGCCTCTGAAAAAAATCCAAACTCCACAATATGACAAGGGCTATAACACACCTCTCATTCTTGTAAGTTTTTTCCTCTCCACCATTGAGAGTAAAGATGGATGCCTTTCACTTCTGTGTAGACTCTTCATACATTACAGTAACTTGGCTGGGACCCACAGCTTTGAACGATCTTAAAGAAAAACTCTGTTTGCCGGATCCAAAAGTTGTTCTCAGTCTAAACCTAACAGAATTCCTTCCTTTGGCACCTTCCCTTGTTTTTTTCCCTAAGACCAACATCAGTCATCTGTCTGCCGCCACATAAACAAGATCTGGAGAAGTGCTTAGAAACTTGTTTAACACTCTTTGGTATTGCCAAGCTTTACAGGAGACAGAATTCTCCCACAAATTCTGGGTAATCAGCATTGGAAATATCCATGAAATCACATTTTACTACCTGCCTTATCCTCCTTCTCTCTACAGATCACCTCACTTCCCTCCTGTGTGCCATGAAGAACTCTGAATGTTTGTTCTTCCCAGCTTCAAAAATGCAGAAAAAAACCATCTAAGTTAGAATTGTTTGCCATCCCTAAGAACTTGATCACATTGCTAACTTGGAGCTGAGAGTAAATGATATTTCAAAAGACACTGTCAATAATGTTCTTTGCAGAACTGTTTCAGTGGCAGGAAACTAACTGGCTTCCTTTAAAACATTCATACACACACACACACACACACACACACACACACACACACACACACACACACACACACCCCCCCGTACACTCAGACCCTCTTAGAACATTCTCTCTTGGTGATTATGCCTGTCCTCTAAGCCTAGAGTATCTGGGCTTGACTTTATGAAGTAAGCTGGGTTTACCCAGTGAAAACAGTGGGATGATGAGGAAAATCCCCAAAAGCAGGTGCCTCTCAAGGAAATGGAGTCAGGACAACAAGGTCCAGCTGACCCTCCTCTTATGGAGACGCTACCCCTTCCCCACTCTCAGACCTTGAAGGTTTCTTTGCCATGAACTGCTTTACTTCTTTGGTCTTTCTTCCATCACTTCTCCACCACCTGTAATCTCAGAGTGTAGCTCTTCCTGCTCTGGAAACAGTTCTTAAAAGTACTTCATTATTCACATTACTAACTCTTTCAGCACCATTTAATCTATTTGTTTTCCTCTCCAGTCAAGCACCCCCTTCTCTGCTTGCAAATCAGATGGATTTGCCATTGCTTGACTTCTTTTCTTTCTCCATCAACTTCATCCTATATATAAATCTTCCTTTATTGCTCTTTGATTCCTGTTATTCATTCATGATCAATTTCTTCATTGCTTTCCTATATAAATAAATTTCTTCTTTGAAAGCCTTTAGTCTCATCCCGTCTTGTAAACATTCTGTCTCTCTTGCTGAATTAAGACATGTTCCACCCTTCTATGACGTTTTAAATAGAATTTCGGCTTTTGTATTTTTTAATTTTAACATATTCTAAAGTGAACTTATTCTTCCACCACAGATATTAACTAAATTTTCCAGATTCTTCAAATTAATTTGACTTTTATCTTTAAAATATAAGGAAAATGCAGTATTCGTTCAGAGGTTAGGAAATGTTTTTCAAAAACCCTTTATTTACTACCTGTATCTAGTAGATACTGTACTAGATACTTGATATATTCAGATGATGGAAAGACCTACTCTCCACACCCTACTGTGAAGCTAGATGTACAAAGAAACAACTGCATCCAGTGAAACACGATGGACCAGAGAGGTGGACCCAAGAGGTCTCCATTAGTAGGAAGTGATCAAAGAGGTCTCAAAAGAAGAGGAAGTGAAGTGCTGAAGATGGAGCTGAAGTTTGCCAATCAGCTAGCCACAGAGAGAGCAGGAAAGTGGACAAGAGAGGGCCATCGGTGACTTAACTCTAACCCCAACCCTAACCAGCCCATTCCTAGCCATAAACTTAATGTTACTGGCAAGCGTCATCAAACCACACGCCTAATTTCCTAGTGCGCAGGAACGCGCAGGCTGAGCGCTGCCCTTACCCCACACCTGGCTAGCTCAGCCTCCAGCAGCTTCCCACCTTCCTGAATCACCTGCCTTACAGTTTCTGTAAAGGCATGCATGACTTAGGTTCCCAAGGCTTCCCCCCTCTTCTTCTGTTTCTCCTCTCCTTTAATCTAATCTCGGGGATTAGGGTCCCATGTCCTACAGATTAATCACTTTCATTGTCTTGGGTCTCCCACTCCCAGCTCATGACTGCCAAAGGTCTCTACTTTCCTTTCTCCCATTGCGGACCTGTCCTTTCTGGAGCAGTGGATTCTCAGCTCCTTTGTTCAGTAGGAACTCTCTTACTGGCACTGTCCTTGACAGCTCTTCTGGCTCATCTTTATGGTATTCACTGCCCTTCCATGACTCTCTTCCCTCCCCATCAACCCTGTATTTTTTCCCCCGTATTTTCTGTGGCCCCTAGTACTATCTCGCCTTCTACCTCTAGGTGGCGCTGTTGCATCGGTAAGGGCAGGTGGCACGAGCTCTGTCCTTTGCAGTTTCATTCCGGACTGCCCTCAGCTGCAGATAACACGCTTCTTCCTCACAAAGACTCTGCACCATCTATATAAAGAGATCATTGCTGTGCCCTTGTTCGCCACACCTGAAAGACTTCTGCTAACGGTCTATTTACTGGAATAATTTCTTAAACTGCACCCATAATCCATTTGTCTTTGGACTCTGGTAAAATTAGTTAACCTCGCTAAGCCTCACTTTCCTCATCTATGGGGATAAGAGTAGTAGACACCTTAAACTGTGATGATACAATTTAAATGATATAATGTATACAAATGTTAGGCACCATCTCTGTGCCATAGTAAACAAGTAATAAATGCAAGATATTATTATCATTGGTGTCATCGTCAACATCATCAGCTCTGTAGTCCTTCTTTGTTCTCTAAGTGAAAAATTCCTGGAATGTCATTCTAATTCCCTCTTCCCTGGGGTTTGATTCTCTATCCCTAAATACTCTTTTTCTTTTCCAAAAATATCACCATCCCAAAAGAAGCCTCAATTGCTTCAATCCCACTGTTTTATTTCTGGAAATGGTGAGAATTTTTAGTCCTAAACATGCTAAGTAAAATCACAACAAATTTCTCCTGAGTCCTGTCCCTTTTTCTCCTATAAGATCTCCAGAATAAATCCATATTCTCTATTGATCTAAAGCTCACATCAAACTTCTTATTGGGAAAAATTTGGTTTATTGAAAAATATTTCCCTTGGGTTCATCCTAATTGAGCTGATAGGGTACTCAGCCATATAACCTCTTGTTGGACGGCTGTTCCCGCCCCTTGTTAAAAGAGTCCTTGCAACAAATGTACCCCTGATGCCATGTTTATGGTGCTCTCTTCCTCTTTCACAAACTTCCCAGATTTTCTTTACTTCTCTATTTATTCTATTCCTTTCTACCTATAATACATGAGAGGCAAAACAGACAAAGCATCCATTAGAAGTGAAACCATTCCCTTCTTTTCCCTCCTCATTCTCTTATTCCTCACCCTTCCTCGCCTTCACCCAGCTCTTCCACATTCTGCTGTCTCCTCCTCTTCAAGCTCCCACTGTAATGGACTCTAACCTAGCTAAAAAGTCAGATCTAAATGCCTCTGTTCCCAAACAGGACACTCATGCAGATAACTGACCCCAAGAAGTTGTAAGAACAGGACCCACCGCAAGCTCTAACTGCCTTCGTCTACTCCTTAGGCCACTTTTGCAATTTTAGTAATATCTACAACCTCTTTCTGGTACATCTCTCACAGCTGAAACTGTTTTGAGATCCTGACCACACTGGGAGGTAGTTTTATCAGATGTTAGGTTTATAGATGAGAAAATGCAATCAAAAGAAAAGAAGAACTTTGCCTATGTTCCATCTGATAATAGAAACAGCAATAAATTCATGATCTCACCACTTTTCCAATAAGAAAAAAGGGGTCCTTTTCAAATATTCCCAGTGGGATGGCTCAGTGCATGCTGCCCTCCTGTGAAAAACATTCAATTTCCATTCTTTTGTCTCTCTCCCCTCTTTGTATCCCACCCACACTGACAAAGCTTGCTCCTCCTTGCAAGAGCAAGAATCAGACTGATTGGTTCTATAAAGTTGATTTGGTTCATGAATCCACATGAAAAGGAGAAATACCCTATATTCACATGGAGAGGAAAAATGGTGTGACTTTGGGCAAGTTCTTTCAACCATCTTTACCTCAGTTTTCTCAATAATAAAATAAGAGGGTTGAGTTTGACTGTCTCCAAGACCCCTTATATTGGAACATTCTGTGATATTATTATTTTAACAATGATACAAATGATACTGAAGACAATATTTCAATCTCCTTTCTTGACAAACATGATATTAAGTGGGATTTATCCCAGGGATGCAAGGATTCTTCAATATATGCAAATCAATCAATGTGATACACCACATTAACAAATTAAGGAATAAAAACCATATGATCATCTCAATAGATGCAGAAAAAGCTTTTCACAAAATTCAACACCCATTTATGATAAAAACTCTCCAGAAGATGGGCATAGAGGGAACCTACCTCAACATAATAAAGGCCATATATGACAAACCCATAGTCAACAACATTCTCAATGGTGAAAAACTGAAATCGTTTCCACTAAGATCAGGAATAAGACAAGGATGTCCACTCTCACCACTATTATTCAACATAGTTTTGGAAGTCTTAGCCACAGCAATCAGAGAAGAAAAAGAAATAAAAGGAATACAAATTGGAAAAGAAAAAGTAAAACTGTCACTGTTTGCAGATGACATGATACTATACATAGAGAATCCTCAAGATGCCTCCAGAAAGCTACTAGAACTAATCAATGAATTTGGTAAAGTTGCAGGATACAAAATTAATGCACAGAAATCTCACGCATTCCCATAAACCAACAACAAAAAATCAGAAGGAGCAATTAAGGAAACACTCCCATTTACCACTGCAACAAAAAGAATAAAATACCTAGGAATAAACCTGCCAAAGGAGGTGAAAGACTTGTACTCAGAAAACTATAAAACACTGATGAAAGAAATCAAAGATGACATAAACAGATGGAGAAATATAACATGTTCTCTAATTATTCACAGAATTAGAACAAAAAATTTAACAATTCGTATGGAAACACAAAAGACCCTGAATAGCCAAAGCAATCTTGAGAAACAAAAAAAAGGAGCTGGAGGAATCAGGCTCCATGACTTCAGACTATACAAGGCTATGGTCATCAAAACAGTGTGGTACTGGCACAGAAACAAAAATATACATCAATGGTACAGGATAGAATGCCCAGAGATAAACCCACACACATATGGGCACCTCATTTATGACAAAGGAGGCAAGAACATACAATGGAGAAAAGATAGCCTCTTCAATAAGTGGTGCTCAGAAAACTGGACAGTTACAGGTAAAAGAATGAAATTAGAACACTACCTAACACCATATACAAAAATAAACTCCAGGGCTTCCCTGGTGGCACAGTGGTTGAGAATCTGCCTGCTAATGCAGGGGACACGGGTTCGAGCCCTGGTCTGGGAGGATCCCACATGCCGCGGAGCAGCTAGGCCCATGAGCCACAACTACTGAGCCTGTGCGTCTGGAGCCTGTGCTCCACAACAAGAGAGGCTGCTACAGTGAGAGGCCCACGCATCGCGATGAAGAGTAGCCCCCGCTTGCCACAGAGAAAGCCCTCGCACAGAAACGAAGATGCAACACAGCAAAAATAAATTAATTAATTAATAAACTCCTACCCCCAACATCTTCTTTAAAAAATAAATAAATAACTAAACCCCAAATGGATTAAAGACTTAAATGTAAGACCAGACACTATAAAACTCTTAGAGGAAAACACAGGAAAAACACTCTTTGACATAAACCACAGCAAGATCTTTTTTGACCCACCTCCTAGAGTAATGGAAATAAAAACAAAAATAAACAAATGGGACTTAATTAAACTTAAAAGCTTTTGCACAGCAAAGGAAACCGTAAACAAGACAAAAAGACAACCCTCAGAAAGGGAGAAAATATTTGCAAATGAAACAACAGACAAAGGATTAAGCTCCAAAATATACAAACAGCTCATGGA
Source organism: Lipotes vexillifer (assembly GCF_000442215.2). NCBI lineage: Eukaryota > Metazoa > Chordata > Mammalia > Artiodactyla > Lipotidae > Lipotes > Lipotes vexillifer. The sequence goes on from NW_006775678.1 coordinate 2,996,081, forward strand.
GCTCAATAATCAAAAAAACAAACAATCCAGTTAAAAAATGGGTGGAAGACCTAAATAGACTTTTCACCAAGGAAGACATACAGATAGTCAAGAGGCACATGAAAAGATGCTCAACATCACTAATTATTAGAGAAATGCAAATCAAAACTACAATGAGGTATCACCTCACACCAGTTAGAATGGGCATCATCAGAAAATCTACAAATAAATGCTGGAAAGGGTGTGGTGAAAAGGGAACCCTCCTGCACTGTTGGTGGGAATGTAAATTGATACAAGTATGGAGAACAGTATGGAGGTTCCTTAAAAAACTAAAAAAGAAATACCATATGACCCAGCAATCCCACTACCGGGCATATACCCTGAGAAAACCATAATTCAAAAAGAGACATGTACCACAATGTTCACTGCAGCACTATTTACAATAGCCAGAACATGGAACCAACCTAAATGTCCATCGAAAGATGAATAAAGATAAATATTTTTCATAAATAGGTAAATATTACTCAGCCATAAAAAGAAAAGAAATTGAGTTATTTGTAGTGAGATGGATGGACCTAGAGTGAAGTCATACAGAGTGAAGTAAGTCAGAAAGAGAAAAACAAATACCGTATACTAATGCATATATATGGGATGTAAAAAAGGTTCTGATGAACCTACTTGCAGGGCAGGAATAAAGAGGTAGACATTGAAAATGGACTTGAGGACATGGGGTGGGAGGGCAAAGCTGGGGCGAAGTGAGAGTAGCATCGACATATATACATTACTGAATGTGAAATAGTTGGCTGGTGGGAAGCAGCAGTGTAGCACAGGGAGATTGGCTTGGTGCTTTGCAGTGACCTAGAGGGGTAGGATAGGGAGGATGGGTGGAAGGCTCAAGAGGGAGGGGATAGGGAGACATGTGTATGCATATGGCTGATTCGCTTTTTTGTGCAACAGAAGCTAACACAGTATTGTGAAGCAATTATACTCCAATAAAGATCTATTAAAAAAAAAAAGAATGACACAGCCCGAAGACATGATATAAACTGATTAGAACCAAATGGGTCCAAGATGGCGGACAAGTCGACTTCCACTATACCTTGAGCCTCAGTAGACGCTCTCTGTAACACATCAGCAAGTTAAATAACACGCCCACAGGCACCAGGACAGTTCCGAGACTGACCATAAGGATTAAAACGTGGGTGGTGGCCCAATTCTGGGAAATCCCCGCCCCTTCCTGAAATAGCTGGAATACTCCTCCCACTCATTAGCCTATGAAATTACCCACCCCTATAAAAACTGACAACCCCATACCCTGGTGCCTTTTCTCCCCTTCTGAGGTGGCCCACACTCTGTGGAGTGTGCTTCCCTCTAAATAAATCCATTTCTTACCTAACCAAAAAAAAAAAAAAAAAAAGCATAGAAACACATGTATAACTCTTTTATTAATAACAGTGGGTCATCTTTAATGTATGCTTACTATGTGCCAGATGGTGTTAAACAATTTTTATGGGTTATCTAATTTAATCCTCATAAGAACCCTATGCAGTTCTATTTATGCCCACTTTACAGATGAGGAAATGTAGGCACAAGATTAAATAACTTGCTCAAGGTCACGGGCAAGTAGCCAAGCCAAGGTTCAAATTCAAACAGCGAGACTTCAGGAGCAGCCACCAAGTTCCACTGCTTTCACTTTCTTAATGCTTTTCAATGAAAGAAAAATATGTAATTAGTGGCTATTAATTTTTTCAGATACAGCACTAATCCTCTAATTTAAATCATGTACAACTTTGCCTTTAGTAGGTTATCAATAAGCACTCTTAGACCTGTTTCTTGCAATTATTTGTTGCATAAGGACTTCAGAATAATGTCAAGAATAACAAATAGTTTTTACTTACAAAGGGGCTGGCAAATTGAGTTTCCTTCATCTGTAAAACCTCTCCACATAAAATTAGTCATCCTATTTTATACCTTATTTTTAGGCTGCTTTATGTTCTCTTAACATTTGGTGCAGTTGAATATCAAAAATCACAGCAATTCTATGTCTGGGGAGTTACTTACCAGAGGCTCATATTCAAATATTAATTTATAGTCCATGCTAATTTTAGGAATTGGTGCTTTTTTAAATAACATACACCTTGCCCAGCTTTTAAAGGATTTGTTATGAATCAGGAGTGATCATTATGCATATGTGTCATGCTGAGTGTCCATGTGAGTTGAACAGTGAATATATTTTAAACATTTTTTTCTGCCATTTACTCTCTTCTTCGAAAAAGCATCAAAACTAAATGATAGGCCAAACCCATATGTTGCTAAAACACAGAAATCCCCACTCAGTTACTGAAAATTTACATTTTTTTAATATGAAGATACAATGTTTAATATTATTACTACTATCATTTTTGAATTATTAAATCATCTCACATGACACTTGCAATACAAATAACAATAACGAAATCAAACACGTTCTTCCAAAAGACATGACACTTGAAAGTGAACTATAAAAATGAAAAATTTTAAATGATTGTTTTGTTTCAGCAAAGCACAATTTGGGTGTTTCAGACAAGGTTATAAACACACACTATGATTTTTGTGCATTCATGCAGTGTTTCACAATGGGAGATGCTAGCGGCCCTTCTAGGAGTACTATCTGAGGGACTGCACAGAAAGCTTAATTTAAGACCATCAGCCTCTTCACTGTACACAGAATGACATAATCAAAGGACATACACTCTGCCTTCACACCACTAAAGCTGTCACGAATATTATATCCAGGCCAAGATGTGGTATTTTATAACAAAACACATTTCTGTAGTTGAATCTAGGACATGACACAAACCATAACTCATGTAGTCTGGGGCATCATGTACCCTAATATTTAATAATAAATCCAAAATAGTAAGCATGCTGGTTATCCTTCTGTATTAGTTTTCTATTGATGCTATGACAAATTACCACAAGTTTAGGGACTTAAAACAGCACCAATTTATTATCTTACGGTTCTGGAGGTCAGAAGTCTCGTGTGTCACTGGGATAAAAATCAAGGTGTCAGCAGAGCTGTGTTCTCTGCAGGATCTCAGGGAAAATGTTTCCTTGCCTTTCTCAGCTTCTGGAGTCTACTCCCATTCCTTTGCTCTTGGCCCCTTCCACCATCTTCAAAGCCAGCAATGGCCAGTAGAGTCTCTCATATCACATTACTCTGCCTCTGCCTCTTCCGTCTCCCTTTTCTACTTTTAAGGTCACTTGTGATTACATTGAGCCCATTTGGATAACCCAGGATAATCCCCCTATTAGAATGTTAGGTGTTTAGCACACTGAATTTCCCTTGCCATGTAACCTAACATAGTCACAGGTTCTGGGGATTAGCGCTTGGACATCTTTGAGGGACCATTATTCTGTCCACCACACCTTCTAAAGAATTAAAAGGAAACCTTGATAAAATGTCCTGAAGTTCACATTAGAAGTTTTTTTCAGACCTCAGAGAGGAGACATATTCTAGGCATGAGGCTTTCCAGCTGTGCCAATCATCAGGTCCACCAAATTTTTGCATCTTCTCAGACATTTCTATAATCAGAAGTCATCTTCAACACCAGACATGCTCTTTTTTCCAATGCCACACAGGAGAATTTTTGTAATTTGCCTACCAAAATCCAGCACTAGCCAGGATCAATATTTTGCAATTCCTCATTTTCTCTGATGCCCCACATCAACTGTTTTTTATTCCATTCAGCAAACGATTATCTAATGCCAACAAAATGCCTGGCACTGTGCTAGGTGCTGAAATATAAATACAAAGAGAAAAACCGCAAACCATACTCTTGAGGAGCTCACTGTGTGTATACTGCATATGCATATATGCATGCATGTGTGTACGTGTATATGCAAGTGTGCCTATTTTTGTGCATGTGTATATGTGGTGTGTGCTTACGTGTGCATGTGCGTATGTGAGTGAGAGAGAGAGAGGGTATTGTTGAGTGAGACCGGAGCATCCAGGACGGCAGAAAAAAACATTATTTCAATGTACTGTTGACACACACACTATGATTCTTTTCTATCTCTACTTCCCTTTTCCGGTCCTGCTGCCACATGCCTGGTCCAGGCCATTATCACATTTTGCTTCAGCTACTGTGAGTCTCCCGGCTGGTCCCCATCCTTTCAGTCTCCCACCTCCAAAACATTCCACACTCAAACATAAACACAGCTGTAGCTGTGTCACTCCCTGGCTCAAAAGTGATACCTTCTTCATTGTCTATGGAAAAAGATATACATTTCTCCACATGCTATCCAAGGCCCTCCGGGCTCCACCTGCCTTTCTCATTTTATGTCCTTTTAACGTCATGCGTACTTGGGCTGATTGCAATCACAGCAGTCCCTCAAAATCGTCCTGTGCTTTCCCAGGCCTCTCTCTACCTCTGACCATTGAAGGCCACTCTACCCTTTCCCCATATCCAAATAATATCCATTCTTCAGAACCTAGACCAACCATCACTCCTGCCATGGAACATTCTTCTGTCCCTTCTCCACTGAAAATAGTCTCTCTGCCTGGGGCTCCGACAGCATTTCATTTTTTATTCTTTAGTAAAAAATTTCTGCCTTAGATCTTTCATTTTGCTAAATATCAAGGCCCCTCTCCCAGATTATAACTTCCTTGAGAGGAGCCACTGGTTTTATGTCTCTTTGAAACATCTACAATAACTGGCACAGCACCTTGTCCATAGCAAGGACACTGTACTCAAGTTTGTCAGATTCCACGGAATGGATCAGCAGCGTGATCTTCCAGAATGCTGTCACAAGCACTGAATGTTTCATGGCTAGTTCTCCTTGGAGGTGATGGTCAGTGGGTGCATTTTTCTGTATTATATTCACAAACACGGTGAGACAGACAGGAATTGACAGACATCCACAGTGAGGGAACCAATTTCTTCTGAGAATGACTTAAAGTCACTGATTAACCCACAAATTCGAAGGCCAGAATGAATGTGTATGTTACACAAAAACAAAAGTAAGGTTACACAGAACTTCAAATGGCCTTGTAAGTCAATCTAGAAGCATCACCTGATTTCTACATCAATGCTACAGAAAATAAAGAACGTACAGAACATATAGAATTAACAGGAATTCCTGATTTAGTGAATGTGCATGTGTGTCCAAAACAACTGTTTCATAATAAATATTTATGGTAAGACAGGCTATGAAGCCACGCAAGTGTTTTTAGTTGCCATTGTCATCACTTCTACTACATAATTATCATCTCAAATCCAAAAATATCTTGAATGGGTAATACTGAATAATCTAGATCATGAAATTCCATTAGAAGGGTATTAGCTGACTCAAGAGGCTAATTATAACGAGGTATTGAGCTGCGTATCCACTCATCTCAATTGTAAAACCATAAACCACGCCGTATGGGCAGTGGCTGCCAATCAGGGTCATGTGGAATAGTGAAAATAGCATCGAACAAGGATCAGGCGGCCCAGCTCTGTCATTAACTCTGTGACCTTGGGAGCCCTTAATAGAGATCATCCCATAGGAGAAAAGCAGATCCCTTCCTTAGAAAAATACAGCTATACTAGCCGCTGATGCTGCCCATTCATAGAAAACACTCTTAAAACTGCAGAAAGATTGCACACACACACATTCACTCACCCTTCCCAGACTAATACCTTCCTGCTTAATGGGCCAGTTTAGTACTACCATTAACCAGATGATTATAATCTGAGCAAGTGTTATCCATCCATGTCCTAAATAACAGTAGCTGACAAAATTATCAAACTGCTTTCTCACCCATGGAGTTTATCAGACAGAGGTCAAGGCTAAAATTACTGTATTTATTTCTGAGTCTACCTTTTAATAATAATAATAATAATATTAATAATAATAAAATCATTACATGTTGTGTTTAAATTTCCAAATCACCTGCCAATTATTTCATTTAATCCTAATAGCCCAGTAAAGTCAATGGGACACATTTTTGAAAGCAAGAGAACTGCTGTTCATGGGCTTTCTGAGCACCTCCAACTAAGCTAAATTTGGGGACACGAAAATGATTAAGACAAGGTTCCTGACTTCAGGTTGCTTTTGGTTAGTGGTAGAGACAAGACATTGTGTTCTTATTATTTCCTTATGCATCTTAGAAGTCCTAAGGGAGCACAAAGGAGGGGATTGTATTTCTACTGGAAAAAAAGTGTGTGTGTTTATGTGCGTGCGCACAGCGGCAGAGGAGGGAGGGAGTTGGACAGAGAGAGATGTCAAAGACGGCTTCACTGAGAAGGTGACTTTGTCACTGGATTAATGTCCCTGTTCTGTCTGTTCCTAGGAGAAGCTCTGAGTGTTACTGAATCTCTGTGTGCTTGAGATTCCTTCATCGATTAAAATATAGATAACAGTGCTGAATTCATAGGGTTACCAGGAGGATGGACTGATATAGTATATGGGAGAGCAACGTGTAAATATCAAAGCACCCAATATATACGGTATTATTATTTCCACCTGGCGGAGGCACCAACTAGGTCCACTCCAAAAGTGAATGGCTTGTCCAAGGTTGCTCCACCCCCTCTACCCAGACTTTGGAGGTCCTTCCCTGACACTGCCTGCTGCAACTCTGGAGCACATATAGAATGCACTCATCCTGATAGCATTTTATGGGCCCTAAAATCATATTAACATATTCATATAAGTAAACATTCCAACAGCTGAAGACTTCTGTGAATTTTTGCCTCTAAATCCTAAGGGGATACTCTCCATAAAAGAAGGATCCAACAGAGCATTATAAGGGAGGAATCGTGATAAGGAAAATCTTAAATATTTAATACAGGGAAAAAACAGTATATATATATTTTTTAAGAAAGGGTTTTAAACTACCCAAAGTTTCAGAGAATAAAATACGGCAGATCCTCAACTGTTTTAAGTGATTTAACTGTGAACTTCGATAGAAAATATTTGAATAGAAATGTGCCTTGCATTTAACAGATACTCAACAACTGTTGAATTCAGAGATTTAACCTGATCATTCTTACTCCTAAATTTGTAATAATAAAAAATTTCCCCTCATATAACATCTATAAATCTTGTTTTAAGCCAATCTATTACAGTCCAATTTTCAGTTCTTCAAAGGTAAAATTTTATTTAAATCTAATAAAGTCTCATCCATATATATAATTATTCCTCTCTTATTAATAATGTCTGGAAAATCTTAAGTAAAAAAATGTATATTTATTGTACACTATGTACCAGACAATGTGTTGAGAGATGGAAATAGACATTCATGGGAATTTCACAAATAACAGCATTTACTGAATGTATCCATCTGTATTAGTCAGGGATCCCCAGAGAAACAGAACCAGCAGATAATAAGGAATTGACTCATGCAGTTATGGAGGCTGGCAAGTCCACAATCTGCAGAGCTGATGTCCCAGCTCCAAGTCGGTCAGGCAGGAGAATTCTCTTACTCAGGGGAGGGTCAACCATTTTCTTCTATTCAGGCCTTCAATTGATTGGATGAGGCCCACCCACACTGGGGAGGGCAGTCTGCTTTACTTAGTCAACCAATTTAAATGTTAATCTCATCCAAAAATGTCCTCACAGAAACACCCAGTATAATGTTTGACCAGATATTCTAGCACCTTGTGGCCCAATCAAGTTGGCATGTAAAAATAACTATACCATCCAAAAAAACCCTCTTTTTTCCCCTCTAAATTTGGTAAGAAATTAATCACCAAGGACAAGTCACTTCAACAAAACATCAATTGACTGGTTCTCTTTTTAGGTAAAGAGGCAGTAGAGGCTTCTGGTGACTTGAGGGCTCAAGCATATTAATTAGGCTGCTTTGGGTCAGAATTTGTCTCCACCACTTATGACCTATGTGACTTGGACACACGATTTACCTTTCTGAGCCTCACCTTCCTCATCTATTAAAATGATGGCTTCCCTGGTGGCACAGTGGTTAAGAATCCGCCTGCCAATGCAGGGGACTCGGGTTCAAGCCCTGGTGCGGGAAGATCCCACATGCCGGGGTGCAACTAAGCCCGTGCGCCACAACTACTGAGCCCGTGTGCCTAGAGCTGGTGCTTCACAAGAGAAGCCACCGCAATGAGAAGCCCGCGCACCGCAACGAAGAGTAGCCCTGCTCGCCACAACTAGAGAAAGCCCGCGCGCAGCAACAAAGACCCAACGCTTAAAATAAATTTTAAATAATAATAAAATAATAAAAATATAAATAAATTTATTAAAAAAATTTATAAAGTCCTTTTTTTTTTTCTTTCTGCAGGTGCTTCCAGCGCTAGTTCTCTCCCTGACAGAAGGACAGACAGACAATGCGGCCCGCACTGTCGGCCCGCATCATTAGCACCTTGGACACGGCACCAGGCCCAACCCAGTCCCTGGTACCCTCCCCGGAGAATTCTGGTCCGGCCTCAGATCAGCACCTCAGACAGCTCCCGCCCAACCCGCCCCTCCCCCCTCCCTCCGGAAACAACCAAATAAATTAAAAGGAGTGGGGGTGGAGGGGGAAACAAAAACACCTAGGGATAAGGAAGAGGGGTGCCCCTCCCTCAGAGTAAGAAGAGTTTTCTGTCTCCTCCCACAAAATGGGGAAATAATAGTGTATATTGAATAGAGTAGTTGGAAAGATTAAATGAGGTGACTTGTCAAATGCATGTCACATACTAAGTAACTGGAAAACATTAGCTGCTCTAACATTAATAATTACTGTTATTACTGAGAGCTCCAATTCTAGGCCTTACTATTAAAATATGGCACAATTGCCTTAGCCAGGATATTTCTTTCTATTGGCATATGTGGGAATTCTATCAGTTACTCATACACACAGTTTTATCCATTGTTTATATACATAGATCATTTACTAACAATCAACTCAATCAAAATAACTTTCTGTATTTAGAAAATCGGTGATGGGCGGGGGGAGGAAATCTTAAAACACACAAAGATTATAGAGAGATTCGGATGCAGAACTGGGCAAAGATTCCCCCTCTCCCACTGGCTAAACCCAAGTTGTAATCAATAACTGTGAAGGCCCTGGCATTCCAGGGTAGAAGGCAGGACATGAGAGAGCTTGTTCCTCCTGTCCACCTTGTCTGCTTGACCCCAGACAGAGAAGCTTGGACTGTAGTTGGGAATTGCCTTCTAGAATGGCCCTGCCATAGTTACTGTGTGATTTGAAAGGCTCTCTTCATCCAAGTGTGGTCTCAGCTTCCTCCTCTGAAACTTCTGACCCTAAAGGTCAGACGAGACCTTTAGGGTACTCTGCCCCATTCCTACTTCACCCAAAGTACTTCTGCCCCATTCCTACTTCACCCAAAGGCTTAAAACTATGGTTTTGCTATGAGGACAAAGGAGGGCAATCTGAACATTTGGAGAAAGTCCTAAAAGTAGATAATTGAGGTTTTCCTCTCCCTCTGCCAACTCTCCCCACTCCTACTGAACAGTATTAGAGTACTCAGCATCCTCAAGGTCAAAGTTAAACCCAGGTTGATACTCATCTCCTTTCCAACCCTGCTTGCCCATCTTTTACTGTCCACATCAACTGCCTCTTCCAGAATTCATAATCTATGCAGAATAAGTCAAGAATAATTTCAAGTTCAGGGGGAGTTTGGGGGGTAGAAGCGCCCCGTACACCTGCTTACCCATTTCCTTTCCCCTCTCTCTCTCTTAACATTTCCTTACTCTCTCAGCCAATAGAGGAGTTTAAACATGTAAATGCGATTCTAAACTGCGTTTAAAGAATTAACCCATTTTGCCCCTCACTGGTCTAAACCACAGGGTGCCAACCAGACGCTAATTGCTTTCTTCTGGTGGGGTTCCAGACAGCTCCTAGGAAGGAAGGAGCGCACATTCCTGGCACCAATTGGCTAATTCAATTTACTTCAACGGCATTAGCCTCTGTCAGAATATTCATGAGCAGGGGAATGAGGACCCGCGGCACAGGCAGGCGGCAGCCACTCGGGCTAAGGAAGGCGCGAGGGAGGGGAAGCGGACCGCGCGCCGTGCTCTGGGAACGGTGACCGCGACGAGCGGCTCTTCTCGGCCGGGCGGAGCGCAGGGGACCGCGGAAGGGCGGGGCAGTGCATCGGCGGGGGTTGGCGCGCCTGGCATCGCTGCTCAACTCCTGGCGACCGCGCGGAGACCTTGAGAAAGATCCGAAGGCAGAAAAGCTGTGACACTTTTGACGGAGGGGAGCACATATAGAATGCACTCATCCTGATAGCATTTTATGGGCCCTAAAATCATATTAACATATTCATATAAGTAAACATTCCAACAGCTGAAGACTTCTGTGAATTTTTGCCTCTAAATCCTAAGGGGATACTCTCCATAAAAGAAGGATCCAACAGAGCATTATAAGGGAGGAATCTTGATACGGAAAATCTTAAATATTTAATACAGGGAAAAAACAGTATATATATATTTTTTAAGAAAGGGTTTTAAACTACCCAAAGTTTCAGAGAATAAAATACGGCAGATCCTCAACTGTTTTAAGTGATTTAACTGTGAACTTCGATAGAAAATATTTGAATAGAAATGTGCCTTGCATTTAACAGATACTCAACAACTGTTGAATTCAGAGATTTAACCTGATCATTCTTACTCCTAAATTTGTAATAATAAAAAATTTCCCCTCATATAACATCTATAAATCTTGTTTTAAGCCAATCTATTACAGTCCAATTTTCAGTTCTTCAAAGGTAAAATTTTATTTAAATCTAATAAAGTCTCATCCATATATATAATTATTCCTCTCTTATTAATAATGTCTGGAAAATCTTAAGTAAAAAAATGTATATTTATTGTACACTATGTACCAGACAATGTGTTGAGAGATGGAAATAGACATTCATGGGAATTTCACAAATAACAGCATTTACTGAATGTATCCATCTGTATTAGTCAGGGATCCCCAGAGAAACAGAACCAGCAGATAATAAGGAATTGACTCATGCAGTTATGGAGGCTGGCAAGTCCACAATCTGCAGAGCTGATGTCCCAGCTCCAAGTCGGTCAGGCAGGAGAATTCTCTTACTCAGGGGAGGGTCAACCATTTTCTTCTATTCAGGCCTTCAATTGATTGGATGAGGCCCACCCACACTGGGGAGGGCAGTCTGCTTTACTTAGTCAACCAATTTAAATGTTAATCTCATCCAAAAATGTCCTCACAGAAACACCCAGTATAATGTTTGACCAGATATTCTAGCACCTTGTGGCCCAATCAAGTTGGCATGTAAAAATAACTATACCATCCAAAAAAACCCTCTTTTTTCCCCTCTAAATTTGGTAAGAAATTAATCACCAAGGACAAGTCACTTCAACAAAACATCAATTGACTGGTTCTCTTTTTAGGTAAAGAGGCAGTAGAGGCTTCTGGTGACTTGAGGGCTCAAGCATATTAATTAGGCTGCTTTGGGTCAGAATTTGTCTCCACCACTTATGACCTATGTGACTTGGACACACGATTTACCTTTCTGAGCCTCACCTTCCTCATCTATTAAAATGATGGCTTCCCTGGTGGCACAGTGGTTAAGAATCCGCCTGCCAATGCAGGGGACTCGGGTTCAAGCCCTGGTGCGGGAAGATCCCACATGCCGGGGTGCAACTAAGCCCGTGCGCCACAACTACTGAGCCCGTGTGCCTAGAGCTGGTGCTTCACAAGAGAAGCCACCGCAATGAGAAGCCCGCGCACCGCAACGAAGAGTAGCCCTGCTCGCCACAACTAGAGAAAGCCCGCGCGCAGCAACAAAGACCCAACGCTTAAAATAAATTTTAAATAATAATAAAATAATAAAAATATAAATAAATTTATTAAAAAAATTTATAAAGTCCTTTTTTTTTTTCTTTCTGCAGGTGCTTCCAGCGCTAGTTCTCTCCCTGACAGAAGGACAGACAGACAATGCGGCCCGCACTGTCGGCCCGCATCATTAGCACCTTGGACACGGCACCAGGCCCAACCCAGTCCCTGGTACCCTCCCCGGAGAATTCTGGTCCGGCCTCAGATCAGCACCTCAGACAGCTCCCGCCCAACCCGCCCCTCCCCCCTCCCTCCGGAAACAACCAAATAAATTAAAAGGAGTGGGGGTGGAGGGGGAAACAAAAACACCTAGGGATAAGGAAGAGGGGTGCCCCTCCCTCAGAGTAAGAAGAGTTTTCTGTCTCCTCCCACAAAATGGGGAAATAATAGTGTATATTGAATAGAGTAGTTGGAAAGATTAAATGAGGTGACTTGTCAAATGCATGTCACATACTAAGTAACTGGAAAACATTAGCTGCTCTAACATTAATAATTACTGTTATTACTGAGAGCTCCAATTCTAGGCCTTACTATTAAAATATGGCACAATTGCCTTAGCCAGGATATTTCTTTCTATTGGCATATGTGGGAATTCTATCAGTTACTCATACACACAGTTTTATCCATTGTTTATATACATAGATCATTTACTAACAATCAACTCAATCAAAATAACTTTCTGTATTTAGAAAATCGGTGATGGGCGGGGGGAGGAAATCTTAAAACACACAAAGATTATAGAGAGATTCGGATGCAGAACTGGGCAAAGATTCCCCCTCTCCCACTGGCTAAACCCAAGTTGTAATCAATAACTGTGAAGGCCCTGGCATTCCAGGGTAGAAGGCAGGACATGAGAGAGCTTGTTCCTCCTGTCCACCTTGTCTGCTTGACCCCAGACAGAGAAGCTTGGACTGTAGTTGGGAATTGCCTTCTAGAATGGCCCTGCCATAGTTACTGTGTGATTTGAAAGGCTCTCTTCATCCAAGTGTGGTCTCAGCTTCCTCCTCTGAAACTTCTGACCCTAAAGGTCAGACGAGACCTTTAGGGTACTCTGCCCCATTCCTACTTCACCCAAAGTACTTCTGCCCCATTCCTACTTCACCCAAAGGCTTAAAACTATGGTTTTGCTATGAGGACAAAGGAGGGCAATCTGAACATTTGGAGAAAGTCCTAAAAGTAGATAATTGAGGTTTTCCTCTCCCTCTGCCAACTCTCCCCACTCCTACTGAACAGTATTAGAGTACTCAGCATCCTCAAGGTCAAAGTTAAACCCAGGTTGATACTCATCTCCTTTCCAACCCTGCTTGCCCATCTTTTACTGTCCACATCAACTGCCTCTTCCAGAATTCATAATCTATGCAGAATAAGTCAAGAATAATTTCAAGTTCAGGGGGAGTTTGGGGGGTAGAAGCGCCCCGTACACCTGCTTACCCATTTCCTTTCCCCTCTCTCTCTCTTAACATTTCCTTACTCTCTCAGCCAATAGAGGAGTTTAAACATGTAAATGCGATTCTAAACTGCGTTTAAAGAATTAACCCATTTTGCCCCTCACTGGTCTAAACCACAGGGTGCCAACCAGACGCTAATTGCTTTCTTCTGGTGGGGTTCCAGACAGCTCCTAGGAAGGAAGGAGCGCACATTCCTGGCACCAATTGGCTAATTCAATTTACTTCAACGGCATTAGCCTCTGTCAGAATATTCATGAGCAGGGGAATGAGGACCCGCGGCACAGGCAGGCGGCAGCCACTCGGGCTAAGGAAGGCGCGAGGGAGGGGAAGCGGACCGCGCGCCGTGCTCTGGGAACGGTGACCGCGACGAGCGGCTCTTCTCGGCCGGGCGGAGCGCAGGGGACCGCGGAAGGGCGGGGCAGTGCATCGGCGGGGGTTGGCGCGCCTGGCATCGCTGCTCAACTCCTGGCGACCGCGCGGAGACCTTGAGAAAGATCCGAAGGCAGAAAAGCTGTGACACTTTTGACGGAGGG
>NW_006775678.1:3009992-3042605 GCF_000442215.2 Lipotes vexillifer
GGGGTAGGGGGGTGGGGGGGCGGGGGCAGCGCCGAGAGCGGGGACGAAGGGACCCAGCGGGACACGGCTGCCTGCTGGGGGAGGCAGCGATGTGAGCCGGACGTCTGCCCCGGAGGAGTCTGGACCGAACGTCCCCGGAGAGTCGCGGGCCTGCCAGGTAAAGGGGAGAGCTCGGATGGGGCTCCGCGCGTCTGTCCCTGGGCTCCGAGCGCAGGGCTGCGCAGGGCGCCGGAGCCCGTTCTCCCGGGAAGCCGCCCCGGGCGCCGCGCGCGGTCCGGCTCCGCGCCGCTCTCTGTCCGCAACTACCCGCCGCTGCTGCCAGCTTGTGAGCGGGTCTGAGTTGGACTTGCTCGTACTTTGGGGGGAAGGGGATGTGAAGGAGCTGCCTGGGCTGGGGAGCTGTTCTCTGAAAGCTAGAGCGCAGTGGAGCAGCCTGAGGGCGCGGCGCGTGGGCAGCCGCAGCTGAGCGCCCGGGTGACGGGGACCGGAGACCCAGGAGCGCGGCTTTCTGGGGCTCTTGACCCAGCCTTCGCCCTCGCTTGCCCCGGGGCGGCTGCGCCTCTCTCCAGCAGCGGGTGGGAGAGGGCTGGCCGCGTCCCCGGCTCGAGGATGCGCGCCGGGGACGGGGACCAGAGACCTAGGCTCCAGGGAGGATCGGGCGCCCGCGGGGCTGGTCCCAGTCCGCGCCTCGCGCGGCACCCACGCCCGAGTTCGTCCGTGGGAGGAGAATGTGGTGGTGACTCCTCGCGTCCCCGCCGTCTGCCGGACATCGCCAACTCCTCGGATTTCCTGTCTCCGGGCCCTGACACTCCCAGGGAAAGCTCTGAATCGCGCGCGAATTGTTTGGGCTTTGCTCCTTGTAGTTGCTGTGGAGGGAGAGCCGGGGGTGAGGGGGCGGCGAGGGGTCACATGGGGTGAAAGTTGCAGATTTGTAGAGGAAACGTTCTCGCGGAGCTGCAACGTGCCCTTAGCAACAGGGAGAGACTGTGTGCTGGACTTACGCCGAAGCAAAAGCCTCTGCCTGGCTATCCACTTCGCGGCGGGGGGTGGGGGGGGTGGAAGCTGGAACCTGGAGGGCAGCCCGGAGGCAGCGCCAGAGCTGTTTTTTTCTTTTAAGACCAGGCAGAGAGTCAAAGGGCTAGCATTGGGGGGTCAGTCGCCTAGTAGATTTGCCATTATTATTGCCCTTATTATTACTATTATTAATGCTGTTGTTACTGGCACGAATACCAGGAAGGATTTTTTTCTTCTGATTGTTATAGGTCGCCTGGAAACTAAGTCTGCCCCTCCCCCCCCAAAAAATGTCCCTTGACCCCACTCTAATCTCTGATGCTCCCCTCCACCAAGGAAAATTACTCCTCAGAGCTGTGGCGGAGCCAGGGACCCAGCTAAGGAATTGGATCTACCTAAGAACAACAGAAACAAAAAGTCGCAACTTCACAATGTGCTTGCACCAACGCTAAAGATGAATGGTATATTTCTATGGGCTCACCTTCCTCAGCCTCATCTGGCTCTGGAACGGTGGAGATGTCGCCAGTCTTGAACCCATACTTGACCCAGCTTTTTCTTTTCATGTATTTATACAATCTGGAAATTCATTTTTCTCTTGTCGTGACCCTCGCAATCCCACTGGGCATGTTACCTGGCAGGGGTAGACTCCAGTTCCCAACACCCGAGGCAGCCACAAGGGCACCTGCGGTCACCTCCTCTTGGCTTGGCCCTGGTCAGAGCTGCTCCAGGGTGCAGGCTTGGCCAGCTGATGACGCAGAAAACAGGGCAAGAGTGTGGGAGAACAGTGTGTCAGAGTTAAGCCAAGTACAGGAGATGAGGTCAAGCCTCCTTGCTGGCCACATCCCTTCCTGCCAGAGAAAAGAGAGACAAATGAAGAGCAAATGGGAAGCAGCTTAAATTGGAACCAAGCTCTCAGAGTCTACTTTCGGCTGTTGCCATTGACTTTGGTATGACCTTTTCTTGCCAGTGCTTCTGATTTTCCCTATTTGCCAATGCACGAGCAGCCGTGCCTTTCTAATAGGACAGTTGTGGTGGTGAGATGATCTAATTTTGTATCCCAAAAATGCTTTGAGCATCCTGGGAAAGGACAGTCTATAAAATATTCAAGTTTAATGTTTTGTGGAAAGTTTGCTACACTGCAGGTTACGGAGATACATTTTTAGCATGTGTGCCATGTGGCAGTGTAAAATTAAAATAGAAAAGGAAAGTACAAACATAAAAATGACAGCATTCTTGACTTTCTCGTGCATACTTGTAGAAAAATTATCTTTCATTTGGGGAAAGTTGCCCGGGAATTTAATCAGTGTTTATACTACTGAAACGCCCCCTTCTACCTTTCTCCCCAGTAAAATTTTATGACCCAGTTCTCACAGGAAAGGCAATGGGAATGTAGTAAGTGCTGGGGGCTGAGAGGCAGGACGGAAGGGTTGTTAGGGGAACCATCACATAGGATTTGGAGACTGGAATGGGAAGAAAGATGCTATCATCCTTGCAGAGCAGGGAAATGTTCTTCTGGAAAAAAACAGTTGAGCAGTATAGGGCAATAGACCCAGCACTGGCTGTTGTCTGCCCTCTATTTCAGGACTAGAACTTGATCAGATGTTCCGAAGAGGGCTAACCAAGGTGTTTTGCCCTCCTCCCTTTGGTAAAGGTATTGCCTTGCTCTTATCTTTCGATGGCTGTTAACTTCTCTCTCCCTGCCTGTACAGTGCAATAGTTTCCCTTGCCTTTTCAAAAAGATTCAGATGTACTCTCTCAGTCCCTTATATATTTGTAAATATTCCCTAAGTTCTGAAGCTTCTCAGAGACGTGCAGCTGTTAGCAAATTTAAGTACATAGCTGGAAGTAATCAAGAGAGCCACTGAAAAGTGGGTATGTTTTCCCCTGGTGGAGAAGTTATTGAATGCCTTTTGAGCTAGAAAATTAGCAGTTTAGAAAAGCAGGAGGGATTTCCTTGACTTCTCTCTACTCATAAACCAGTAGTTGTATTTTTCTTTCCCTCATAGTAGTGAGCACTGTTTGGTTAAGCATTTTCTACAGTTTGGGACTTAAAATGGGGTTCTGCCTGATGGTGTTCTATGGAGAGAGGAAAAATGTAAAGAGATACGGAAGGAAGAGCTGCAGTAGCTAGAACATAAATCAGCCAGAATATATGGGGGGGTGATGAGAATAGGTCTTTTCAACCTTAAAAAAATGCCCACTTTGGAAGAAAAAGAAGTCTGATTATTGGCATCCAAGGCTGAAACCAAGGCAGCTGATGCCGAGAGGAGCCAAAGGGCAGTTCTTCTTAGTTTAGAAACAGCAAGACAGCCTCTGCCAAAGATTGCTGTAAACACAGAATAAAGATTTCATTGTGGGCTGGTGTGACTAGAATAATTAGACAGCTAATTGTTCATTCTGATCTGGTGGTGTTGTAATCAGTAGGACAGAGCAGCGAAAATAAGAGCAAGGGAGAAATGGAAAAGTAACACATCACTTTTATCTTCACTTGTTTTACTCTGATGGTATTTAGGAAAATCCTGATTAGTTTTTTTTTTTTTTTTTTAAGTATATTCATATCCCCAGAACACTGAGAACACTGGCGATCTAAGATCCCTTGCTGCCATTTTCCCCACTCCAGGTTCTACTCTGGTTATGGACAAAATTTCTCATCTTCTAAAATCAGCATGGGAAACTACAGTGGGAATGAGTGCATTAGGTAACTCCAGTGTTAATTAATAGATTTATTATGTGCAAACCTTAGTGTCAGCTCAATCAAAATATATGCAAATAGCACTAGATTTTTGTGCTTCTCCAACACTTTTTTCATAGACATATAAAGTTTAAGAAGTAAATATTCCATTTTTGATGTTTAATTATATTCTATTGTGAAATAAATTGCGTAGTGATTAATCTTTCACATTTAATTGAAGAAATAGCCTCCTCTGTATTTTCATACTAATTTAGAGACAAAAGAAAATGTATTTTAAGTGATAAAGGTGATTTTAAGCAGCTGGGCATCTACAGTTATTACAGGCAGTAGACTGTGACTTACTGTTATTTACTAAAAGATGGCACTGTCATAAATCCCTTCTGAAATGACTTCTACAATGAAGAAATGAGCAAGGGAATAGAGAGCATTAAGTACCTGGTGTCTGGGGTGGAGGAAAGGAAAAACCATGTATTCATTAAGTTCAAACCCTCCCTGAATCCCAATATTGACATAGAATATGGAGCAAATTCTCTTTATTTGAATTTTAAAAAGGAACATTTTTAAGTGTCGACATTAAGTATAATTGTTCTGGGAATAAAAGCACTATGTTACAAAGAAAGCATAATAAATTACATAAGGTCATAAAGTCTCATAAAGAGAAATACTTAGTTTCTCCAAGATATATTCATTTTGTCTCAGTTTAAGAGGTACAAAAGTATCCTTACTAACCTTTAGTTTCTTTTATCCATCATGAATCAAAAGGGATTGCAAAGGAAGAAAACTTACTGAAGTGTTAAAAAAGCATAAGTGGTACAAAATTACGGAACTGTCGAGTTTTCCGAAGACAAAATTCTACTTTACAAAATGCACTGTCTACAGCAATTAAAAATAGAAAATCATATTGCCACATTAAATTATGGAAACAATCCATTTTAAAGAGAAATTTAGCCTTTTCTCATTTAATTGCTATTCATGGTTTGCTAAATAGTTTTTCAGAATAAATTGCCAATCTCCTGCTAACCAGGACTGTCTAGTTAAGAATATTCCTAATTACATATGGATTAACTTAATTTTAGAACCCTAAGAATATTCAAATCAAAGCATCACTCAAGTGCAGTGCAAAACAGATATGGTCCAATTTGCCTCAAGGTATATATAATTTTTTTTAAGTTTAAGGAATCATAAAAGAACAAACATTTGGTGTGGGAGTACATCAATGAATAACTACAATAAAAGAGTAAGGGAAGTTATAAACTGTTAGATCTTTTAAATATATGCAAAGTAAAGTTATAGCAATACAGCTCATTTCTTCTTCCAAAGCAGTTAGGGCTGGTCATGCAAATACCATGCAAAGTTCAAATGTCAAAGACATGCACAGCATTGCCTGAAATGGGAGTATTTTTGCTATTTATAAGAATGTTTGACAATCTGATCAAAAGTTTAAAATTTATTCCAACAAATGCCATGACCACGTTAAGAGTAAAGAGGTATCTTATATGGAAGAGATTATTTCTTTATAGTTCCATAGTTCCTAGCTGGAATCTTACACATAGTAAATTCTCAATAAATATGTATTGATTTCATTTTTTATAAGGAAAATAAAATTGAATTAATGGAATTTCCAAGATAGATGAATTTATAATATGTCAAATAGTTGAATGGTCTTTGTTGCTTCAAATTCTTTCTCTAAACTGGCAAGATATGCCTGTGACGAGTAATCATAATTATTGGCAATATTCTGGTCTGGGTATGAGGGAGGTAAAAAAAGAGGAAAAACTTAAAGGCTTTCCTTTTCTCTAGTTTTACCTAACTCCTGAATATGTTTATGTATACCTAAGTTGATAAAAATGCACAGCATCTCTTCATAACAAAGATGGCACTTCACCAAATGGTTATTATTTACAAGAAGCCATCACACAGATTCCACCTTTGAAGTACTATTAGACCTATTATGACTAAAAGGCAGCTATGGCAACTAATTAAAGGGTAATTAATAAAATAATAATTTCATTCCAAGGCAATGGCTACCTCTGGTTGTCACAGAAGTTTGTCTGACATACGGCCAAATGGTCAAGCCCAACCATGCAAGTGCAGCAGTGTTCAACCTCCCGCAGGACAGAAACCTACAATGAAATTACTTCTGCCCAATATACTTACACTTATCTGCCCCAGCACCTGATTTATAACTAAAATAAGCTATGTTGACCTTCCACCAAAATGAAAAACAGGTGCCCATAAGGAAATGAAATGTCTATAGGTAAATCATCAGACTGTTTTCTTTTTCTTTTAGGTCTGACCTTAGTTGAATGAACAAGATGGTCTTAGTGTTTTCCTAGAGAACAGAAGATAGTGTAGTATGTTGGCATAATTGGGAGCTAACAGTCAAGAGAAAACCAGGCTAGAATTAGCATGAAGATTCAACTACCCCTTATTCCCAGAAGCAGTTGTTTACCAGGATTGGTGCTACGGTTGTGGTCCAAATAGGATGGGAAGATGTGCAGTGCAGCTTGTTTGTTACCTAGCTGATATCCTTGAATGGAACCAAACTTTGGTTTCCACTTTCCACCAGTAAAGTGAAACAGAGTTTATTAGATAGTAGCTGATGTAAATTGCTGGATACACACACATTTTAAGAGTACAGTTGAGCATAAGTATTTTAGATGTATTTATAAAAATTTGTGGTTAAAGATATTGTATACATAATGTTTTTTCTGAAGGAATAACGTACATTTTAGATCATATTCATTATTACTTTCTTTCATTTTATAAAGCTAATGACTTTGAATCCCTTATCAATTCCTAATATGGAGTTAATTTTCACATACTATAAATAATCAATGAACTTACCATAATTTGTTTTCAAAAACCAACAGAAGTAATTTCATTTAGCAATTTAATTAGAAATTGGCTAAAGGAATTTCATTTAGATGTAATTTCTAAAGGCAACCAAATAGGTGTTTTTTAATTTGAAAAATTATTAGCACTCTGATAAGAGTATCAAATAGATGGAAGTGAACACTCAATCTTCGCATCTAATATCTTTTTATATGCAAATGTTTTGAGTAGACATGTAGAATGGGCAGTATCACCTACTTCCCACTTTTTAAGTTTGGGGGAAAACCAAGTGAACATTATACTCATCTCTGTGCCCACCCTTACACAGACCCAAAGATTCCCTTATCTTCATTTTATTTGAATTTGTATGGACATATATACACTACCAAACGTAAAATAGATAGCTAGTGGGAAGCAGCCTCATAGCACAGGGAGATCAGCTAGGTGGTTTGTGACCACCTAGAGGGGTGGGATAGGGAGGGTGGGAGGGAGGGAGCCGCAAGAGGGAAGAGATATGGGAACATATGTATATGTGTAACTGATTCACTTTGTTATAAAGCAGAAACTAACACACCATTGTAAAGCAATTATACTCCAATAAACATGTTAAAAAAAAAAAAGAAACAAGACAAGTTCCAGTATCTCTCTTTTTCAAATCACTTGATCCCCTGCATCAAAGGCCTCATCTGAAGTATGAATTTGCAAAGGCATCATCTCATCACATCACTGAAAGAAGAAGCCACACTTGAGAGCATGTGTCTTGTAACCATTTTTTGGATATTAAATAAGACTCTAAATCTGTGCCGTATTTTTTGCACAAACTGGCAAGAACTCCCAAGGATGCTCATCTTATAAATAAATATTAAATAAGATTTTTGTTATTATTTGCTATCGTTAATCTCACTACAAATTGTATTTAAAGCAAATAGAATATAGCAGTCAAAGCACATCTTCATTAAAGTTATAGTTTTGAAGTGTTATAGTTGTATCTACCTTTATCCTTAGGCTATGCATTCATCTTAATAATATTGGGAACATTTATTCAGTCTAAAAATATGAGGCATACTCACATTTGGAAATAAAATCCTTGAGTAGTCATTAAAAAATTAATCCATTTAGCAGTTCAACACCTCAGTGTAATACTTCAGGCAGCTAAGCACAGAGGCTATCATCTGATTTCATGGGGCTGGCAAACATTTGGAGATCAAATTGCCAGTAGCATCCTCTCAGTCGCGAACACCAAAAATGTCTCCAGGCATTGTCACATGTCCCCTGGGGAGCAGAATTACCCCGATCAGGAACCACTGCCACAGAGCAAAGTTCAACCTCCATGTATTGCTTATTTTGCACACATTTTCAACTTAAGGTTAGGCCATTCATTTTCTAAATAATAATATAGGTACGTCTCATAGTTATGTTAGCCACATTATAGATTATCTGTTTTTTAAAAAAATGAGACAAAACTTTGGGAGAAAAATTAAGTCAACATGCATTTATTAGTATCAGTTCTGTTCCTACTATATTTGTTTCATTTGGAGCCCAAAGAGAGCCTTTGGATCAAAAGGGTGCTGTGATTATATTTTTGTACCAACGAAGATCAGTATAATGGTTGAAAAAGTTTTAAGCCATAGTACCCAGAAATGCCAATTAACAGATTGTCCAGCAGACTCCAGGTTCCAAAAGAACAGGGATGGGAACCCTCTTGCTCATCTTAATATCCCCTGAACCCAACATTATACCTTGTACATAGTCAATGCTCAATAAATACTTCTTTAATAAATGACTGAAATTACGGTTAACCTAGTATAGGTTTTGGATGCTCTATTGCAGCCCTCCGTTTAGACTTGACAGGTATTACATTTTCCTTTAATTAGAGGCATTGATGTGCACCTGACAGTATGCTGACCATATTTATAACTGTAGTGAAACCAGAGGAATAGATAATACGTTACATGAAGAAATATGATCAAAAAGGCTGACTGGATGGGCTGTATCTAATAAGGTGAAACTTACAGTGAACAATGACGATGAGGAAAACAAACCACGTAGAGATCAAGTGGCCTGCCCAAGGCCTATCTCAGCTAAGGAAAAGCAGAGCTGGGACTCAAACTCAGGCCGCTTCACACCTACATTTTCCAGGGATGAGTCGATCCTGTCTTTGCTTTGTCTTCGTCAGGGGCACCTGAAATGTCCTATTCTGTTCCATGCATCATGCTCTACCTGCATCATATCTATAGAAAATAGCCACTGGCCTCTGAGGGGCTCAAAAACATCCTTTCAGATGAATGGTTGAAGGTCTTTAAAATGGCAGTCCTGACATAGAAAAGACTTAGAGGGACCATAATAGTCATCTTCAAGTATCTGGAATATCTTCATGTGACAGAAAATAAATTTATTACACATTGTCATGGAGAACTGAACCAGGGCCCCTGAATGGAAACCATGGAGAAGCAAATGCTATTGCAGCATAATGATGAGCTTCCTAATGATGAATTGTCCTACACTGGAGTGAGCTCCCCTGGGAAGTAGTGAGCTCTCAGTCCTCAGAAGGGAGTGTGCAGATGACTGGCCCATGGGAATTTGAGCCCAAACAGGTGGGAGAATGTACCAGACATTCTCCAGCATTCCTTCTAGCCCTCAGTATATATGAATTATTTCTTATAGGCTATTATTGACCTTGTAAATTATTATATGTAGTTCTGTTAATAAAAGCAAGATCTATGTTTTCTCTAATCCACTCTATTCAGAGTCATTGGCGTAAACAGAATAGAATGAGTAGGAGAAAGAATCTTACCACATGCCATATAGAATAAGAATCACTTCCTATATGCCAAGCACTGTGTAAAGCACATCACCAGCATTATCCCATCTATTCCTGAAAAGAACCTCATGAAGTAGGAACCTGTACAATCACTACTTTGTAATTGAGGAAACTGAATCACAGAGAAGGTACATAACTTGTCCAGGCTCACACAGCTAGTAATTCCAGCCTTACTACTTGAACCTGAGTCAATCCAAAGTTACAAAGTCTGATTTATAACTACTGTAGCACACCACCTCATCCTTTCAGGAGGAGTACACTATTTTGTTTGAAACGGCAATTTCTAGAGTTGAGACATGTGGCTAATTTAAATGGAAATACCTAAAACACCTTTCAAAGACTAAAATACATCATTTTAAAAATTATTTGCTTTTTCTATTATCCATGATGTTGCTCCCTTCAAATAGTGCGATGCTATGAGTCAACTTTAAGTAAATAAGCAAAATAGGGTTTTAGGGTTTGTTTTTATTTTTTTTTAGATGTCTTCAGAAGAAAGACTGGTATTGTAATTTCAGACACCGTTCTGTAAATTAGAGAATTAGAACTCAGGTCTCCAGGCTGAAAGTACTAGTGTGAAAGCAGGACTGTGAATTTCCATAAATTTGGAAATTCTAATGGTCTAGTTACTTGACCCAATTATATCATTAAAGATCATGCTCTCTCCTGATCACGATTATCTTGTTGGATGATCTTCTGTCTTACGATTATCTTACTGGATATTTTCATAAAACCAAACTGATTTTAAAACTACTTCCTCTGCCTTTATTATTTCAGTGCCAAAATGATGCTGAAAAGCTCTAAAGCATTCTGCCAGAGAGCAATGGATTCAGCCCATTTGTAACTCAGATTTACCTGAAGATAACTTCAACTTTGCAAATTAAATCTGGTGATTCCTGTTCTTAGGAAGTACTGCTTCATGCCCACCATTGCAGACAACAAGTGGCTAAGGACTTAAAACACTCTTCTGCATTTGCTTTCTAAACGTATTGCTACCCTAGTGCTTACACGACTTCGGCACTTATTGAAGTCCATAATTCTATATTTATCTTTCTTGCAAAACATCAAGGCCATTGTAGGCGGGGGTCCAAGCACTTACAGAACTTAAAGTGGCATTTTATGCAGCCCTCTCTTCAGGGCAGCTGTTTTGCCAAAAGGAAGGAGGCTTCACTGAGCCCTGTGGCTTGCAGTGCCAAGAAGAGGATGATCGAAGTCATCTGCTGATAATGAAATAGTCTTGTGCTGTATGTTCACAGCCCAGCAAGGCTCATGCCTAAAATAATTGCCTTGCTGAGCCTCTTACCATAACATATTCTCATCAGGGTGTCATTCTACCATGTCAAATTGTGGCTTGAAAAACATTTATATGACTTTGTGAAGTGGAATGGAGATTAGCGCACTGTTTTATTCACAAATTTCCCTGCAGGTTTTTACATTATTCCATAAAGGGAAACTCTTATAAAAAGAGTGTTCTCAATATACTTCATGGTGGGAAATATTCTAAATCAAGAACCAAGACGTCTCCTAAATGAACATGAGTCATGGGAAACATCTCTACAACTCAAAGAATTATGGAACATATAGAGTGAAACCATGAAACCGTGTCTACTATCATATGTGAGCTACCCAGAATGTAGGATCTGATAGGTTATTCAGGGGATTTGGACAGAAAAAATTAGGAACTGACCTGGGAAGGAGACATCGACAAGCACTGAAGAATGTACCAGGCAAATGCTGCTGCCAGTACCTGACCCTGGACTTCAAGCTCCTTGAGTCAGTGTGTGTCAAAAGCCAAGTGGCATCAATCTGTACCCTCATTTACAGTTCTGAGAAGCATAGACAGCCTTAAGTCATGGCACCTTTAGAAGTCACTGGCTAAGGGATCTGAATAAGTGGGCCAGGAGTAAAGGAAGTACAGAGGAAAAAAAGAGTGACTACAAAGGCATGGCCTTATAATATCATAGGGTAGAGAGGAAATGTGTCATTTTAGGAGTTTGTTTCATTATAATATGCAGCCTTCAAGTTAAAAGAGATGTTACCTTCCCTTTCCTATCCCAACCCTACTATTATTCACGTCCTACAGAAGATACCAAAGATAACTCTTGCGCCTTTAAGATAAAAGGAAAACTTTCATACGTTTGGTGCTGGGTAAAAGAAATATTTAAGCCAAATTAAAGACATCAAAAATAAGTAAGTGCATCAAAAAGTCACAGCCATATTGAACAATAAACAATTTATGGAAGGAGCCCAGAAAAATTGTTTTTTAAAATATTGAAAAGCATAGCTTCTGACAAGTATTCTTTATTTATGAGTGTAAGTAGAATTTTTCAAGGAACACAAAAATGCTAAAATAAAATACAAGTTTGACACATACATTTCTCTTTGAGGCTTGGCATAAAAGGGAAATCTAGGTGGATATGAGGTTAACTGCATAGTTTAATTCAATGACCATTAGCTACCCTAATTGAGAGAACAGGAGGTCAGGATTACGCGAAATTGTAAATGATTCCAAATCATTTATAGTTGACTAAAGAAGAGTTTTTGGCCTTTGACTTGAATACAGGTAAGCCTGGGGATCTAGCAATTCAGTTTTTAAAAAGATAAGTAAATCTCAATGGGAACATTGAAGATGATTTTTTAATGTATTCTTGAAGGAATAAATAAACTCATTTTACTTAAAAAAAATAAATAAATAAGCCTATATGGAAAAAAAAAAAGATAAGGAAATCTCATAAGTGAAGTCTAGATGCCCAAGCTTAGAAACTTCTCTTTTTCCCCCTCCTTTCTTAGCTCAGCTCCTCCCTACTTGTCCTGGGGTGCTTGTGGGCCATACTCACCAGACCAGGGCTGAGCTTACTTTCTGCTGAGGACGGCAGATAACTGGATGGTTCATTGGTTGTATTCTTGCTCTTGCTTCCTATTCCCTTAGAGCTCCCGTGATTTTATAAATGTGTGGGTTGGCGGGCAAGAAATAGGAGGAGGTGCTGAAAGGGTTAACCCAGGAAGAGTTGCCCCAGTGACACAACCCCAAGTCTGACAGACCCCAGACTCTTTACCGCTATCAAAAACACAAAAACAAAAAACACCATCTCTCTTAAATATTTCTCTGGTTCCAAGGCAAATTGGAATACAAATTGTTTCAAAAGGATCCTGTGCATGCAAAGTGAATAGCTGTCAACAAAGCTATAATTAAGGAGATGAGATGCTGTCAATAAACTTGAAATAATGATCTTCCTCGGAGCAGCCCCAGTATGTCTTATCTCTTCTCTACCCTCTCCTCACATGGCCCCCCTCCGGGATAATCTAGAGTTTTCTCAATAACATTTAGAAGGGGAAACATAGCTTTTTAGAGACTTTGAGAAATTCCATAGATCATGCTTCTCTTCCTTTTCAGATGGACGTGTTGCTAATGTTTCCTTAAAATTCACGGTGTATTTTTTAGCCAATTATTATTATTTGTCCTCCCTCCAGTGTTCTATGCATTTAAAGAATCCAATATAGTTTCATTAGCTGATGACTATAGCAATTAAGATATCTCCTGGGTGAAGAGAGTTTTGCCTTTGCAAATTAATTCCACATGTGCTAGTTCATGTTTTCAGCAGCATCTGCCAACAACCCTTCTCTTGGCTACAATTGATTTCATATTATTTCTTTGGTCCACTGGAACATGTTAGGTTTCAACAAAAGTTTTTAAATGAAAATACAGAGCTTCCAAGACAAAGAAGTCACTTTCCTTAATCTTCCTTCGGTCCCCTATTTCTGCCACAGCCTTGCTCGTCACCCCCTCTTCTTGAAGAAACCACATTTTTTGGGACCTATGTCTGATCCTTTTTCCCAAAAGATGACTCAAAACTTACCTTCCTGAAGGAGACCACCATTAGCTATAGATTTTTCTGCCCCACCCCCAAGACTCTGTTGTTCTCCCCTACACCAAATTACATTTCTGCACCACGTTAGATGCTGTTTTTACCAGTGATGGTTCTTGTCTCAGGTGTATATTTTCTCTCCCCCATAAGAGTCATAACTTCTTCAAAGGAGAGATGCGGTATTTTCCTTTTCTACAGCACAGAGCTCCCTGCTCTGAACGGTGAGGGCTCATCAGCATCAATGGCCTGGTGCTTTATGATATCCCTGAAACATTTTTTCTTTTCTACCTTGAAACATTCTGCTGTGCCAGCTCGAAGCTGGGAATATTCTAAGTCCACACTCCCCTCAGCTCATTGATCGACACAGCCACAGAAAGATGAGAACTCCAGAGGGTCGCTGCCATTTCAGGAAAGGAGGAGCCATAAAGGTAGAAGGTGAGGGGCACAAGAGTACAACTAGCACTAGGAGAGAAAAAGGAAAGTTAGGAAGGGCATTGAGAAGGAGCAGTAAAGTAGAATTGTGTGGAAAAGGGAAAGTTTTCAGCTCTTAAAAAATGCATGTGAACAATTACACTTATGTTTACTCCCTGGAATACAGGTATAGCTTTGTGACATGCTGGTGAAAGAAAACTTATTTTTAAACTGCATGTGGGCTGTGCTTTAAAGGTTGAAGACTGCGAAAGTTGAAACATGTGCTCTTTAGGCTTGGCTGTGAGAAACATCGGAATTACCAGAACAACTAGCCATGGTCTCCGTCTCCAAATTCCAGGCACCAGGTGGCATTCTGGCAAATATGTTCTCTGTATCCTACCAGGTAAAAAATCTTCTGTTTGACCTTCACCATCTGCCTCCTACGAGCAAATCCAACCCAAATCCAAAATGAGCAGGTGGATTTAGGCCCTGGAGATTGGCACTTCCCAGGGAAAACTGGAGAAATTTATTAACCATTAGCAGTTTGAAATGCTCATTTACAAGTATTTCTCTAAACATGTCTTCCCAGGATGAGATATCTGAATATGAGACATCCAGGAAATAGGCTAATTTAGAAGGAATTTGAGTTCATAATGAGTGTTTCCTACAGATTCTGTAATGACTCCATTCTGTTTTTGACCGTGTAAAGAAGTATACCCTTTTCAATGTTGTTAGCATGCACTTTTTAGAGATTCGCTCCTACACAGTACAGTAACAATAATTTTTCCGTGGATATCTACAGATTCAGTACCTACAAGTTCTGCACCGAGAATTAGAACGTGTTCATTCAAGCCACACCTCTCCAAACCAAGACTAAAAACCAAATGCAGCAACATCCCAAATAAGACCAAAGTGCTATATAAACTCCTAAATAGCCACATGGATGTGATAAAAGAAAATATCAAAATTGGATGTTTTGATCAATCTCACACCATAGGTTGCCACAATGTAATCTGGTTTATATCTTCACAGATGAACATGAGCTGATGATTTAAATGGATGACTAGAGAATCAGGGCAAAGGTCACATATCAGACTGCTCAGGCTGCCATAACAAAATAGCACAGGCTGGAGGTGAAAATGGAAGTCCAAGATCAGGGTGCCAGCAGAGTTGGTGTCTAGTGAGGGCTCTCCCTTGGAGACCTCTTTGTGTGTGCATGAGCGTGCATGTGCGCGTATGTGTCTAGAGACAGAAGTAGAGATAGAGAGAGAGAAGGAGAGAGGAGGGGAGGGGAGAAGAGGGGAGAGGAGGGGAGAGTTCTAGTGTCTCTTCTTATAAGGACACTAATCCTATGGGATTAGGGCTCCACCCTTATGACCTCATTTAACCTTATTACTTCCTTATTCCAAATATAGCCACACTGGGTAGTTCGGGTTTCAACAATATGAATCTGAGGCGGACATATACATTCTGTCCTTAAAAGTGACATTTTAACCAATAAAGCTTATTATTGTTTTGTCACATTTAGATTGACTCAAGCATTAAGGAATCCCTGAACGCTAGTTGAACGCACTGAGTTTAAGTGACTTCCCCAGTGGTCACACAGTAGTTGACTAACCTGAGACTGGATTCCAGGACCACATGCCATTGTTCTTGCCAATACCATTCAGTGCCCCCTCCCCCTTCCCTGCCAAAGTGCCTCTGTACTGCTTAGGTGGCCACTGAATTTCATGTTGTTTAGCAATGTCTATTGCTGTCAAGTCTTACAAAATAGCTGAAGAATCTAGGTTTTTCTCTCCATTCTACTGCTTCATGTTCTATCCCTTGTCATTTTTGTTTAAATTTCTAGCTTAAAATTATTGGTGGTCTCCATGCCTCTATTCTCATCTTCTAGCAGGCCATTTAACTTTCTAACAAGACTGTACTCCCTTCAATAATCCCCTTGGTTCTAGAGCTGGACTCCCAGGCATCTCAAGCTGATATGTCAAGGTAGCTATGGAGTGGACAACTGAAGCTTGTTGTGCATTGGAAAGAGAAAGGGTGCTGTGTGAAGGCCCAAGGCCATTGCTGTAAGTAGTATTTAGGGTAATATCTGCTAGGTGCTATAACAAAAACACCAAATGTTAGTGATTTAACACAGTAATAGTCTATTTCTTACTCACATCACAGTTCAATTTCATGTCAGGTGGGCCTTCTGAGTACTTTCTTTCCAAGCAGTGACTCAGAAACTCAGGCTGCTTCCACCTTGTAGCTCTGCCTCACCTAGGGGGCAGAGAATTTTGCCCGAAGTTAGCAGAGAGGCAAAGACAAAGTGTGAAGGATGTTTCAGAATGTTTTCTAGTTAGTAACGAAAATGGTAATGCCACTTCCAGCTGCCTTTCTTTGGCCAGAACCCTGCCACATGACCCAAAGATAACAGTTAGGGAGACTGGGAAATGTGCTCTTTCTGTGTGCCCAGGAAGAGGAAATGGGACTCATTAGCACCTGGTCAGTCTCTGACGTAGCTCACAACCCTTTCTTTACTACTAAGAAGGATTTTGGTGTTTAGGTGAACTCCCTGATTTGGTGGCATTGCGGAGGGGTAATAATTGTCAGTAATTCCACGTTACCTATACCATGAAATGCAAATTCCTTGATGACTCTCAGAAGACACAACATAGCAACGCTGTGTAATTATTAAGTGCATTGTCTCAGGAATCAGACAATCTGGGTACAGCTGATGATCCTGGTTCCAGGATCATACATTGAGAACCACTGACCACAACCCACCCCACATTCTGTGAACGGGGGTGTCCATCTCTCCATGTCCACCTCTCCATCTGATGATAAGCTCTTGCAGCACTGGTTGGAGGATTAGTCAATAGTGTTGGAGTCTGGTTGCTTTAAATCACTGTTCCTGACTCTCCCTGAACAAGTTACTTAAATTCCTGGACAAGTTAACTTCATCTTTCTGAGCAAGCTCACTCATTTGAAAACTGGGAGTAATAATGCCAATCTCAAAGGAATAATATTGAATTATCTATATAAAGTATTTGCACCTTCGCTAAAACACAGGAAATACAATAAATGCTAACTGCAAATATTATCAGAAGAACATAGGGACTATGTGTAGTTTGCCTCTATACAATATCTAGCCAACAAAAATAGTATATCTTTCCATTTGTTTGTGTCATCTTTGATTTCTTTCATCAGCATCTTATAGTTTTCATCTTTTGTTTCCTTAGGTAGGTTTATTCCTAGGTATTTTATTTTTTTTGATGTGATGATAAATGGGATTTTTTCTTTACTTTCTCTTTCTGATCTTTCATTGTTAGTGTATAGAAATACAACAGATTTCTGTGTATTAATTTTGTATCCTGCACCTTTATCAAATTCATGGATGAGGTCTAGTAGTTTTCCGGTAGCATCTTTAGGATTTTCTATGTATGGTATCATGTTATCTGCAAACAGTGACAGTTTTACTTCTTTTCCAATTTAGATTCCTTTTATTTCTTTCTCTTCTCTGATTGCCATGGTTAGGACTTCCAAAATTATGTTGAATAAGAGTGGCAAGAGTGGACATCCTTGTCCTGTTCCCGATCTTAGAGGAAATGCTTTCAGTTTTTCACAGTTGGGTATGATGTTACCTATACATTTGTCATATATAGCCTTTATTATGTTGAGGTATATTCCCTCTATTCCCACTTTCTGGGGAGTTTTTATGATAAATGGGTGTTGAATTTTGTCAAAAGCTTTTTCTGCAACTATTGAGGTGATCATATGGTTTTTACTCTTCAATTTGTTGATGTGGTGTATCACACTGATTGATTTGCAGATATTGAAAAATCCTTGCATCCCTTGGATAAATCCCACTTGATCATGGTGTATGATCCTTTTGGTGTATTGTTGGATTCAGATTGCTAGTATTTTGTTGAGGATTTTTGCGTCTATGTTCAGCAGTGATATGGGTCTGTAATTTTCTTTTTTTGTGGTATCTTTGTCTGGTTTTGAAGAATCAATATTGTCAGAATGACTACACTGCCCAAGGCAATCTACAGACTCAATGCAATCCCTATCAAACTACCAATGGCATTTTTCACAGAACTAGAAGAAAAAAATCTTAAAATTTGTATGGAGACACAAAAGACCCTGAATAGCCAAAGCAATCTTGAGAAAGAAAAATGGAGCTGGAGGAATCAGGCTGTCTGACTTCAGACTATACTACAAGGCTACAGTCATCAAGACAGTATGGTACTGACACAAAAACAGAAATATAGATCAATGGAACAGGATAGAAAGCCCAGAAATAAACCCAGAAATTGAACCTGTGGTCAATTAATCTGCGACAAAGGAGGCAAGACTATACAATGGAGGAAAGACAGTCCTTTTCAATAAATGGTGCTAGGAAAACTGGACAGTTACATGTAAAAAAAAATGAAATTAGAACATTCTTTAACACCATACACAAAAATAAACTCAAAATGGACTAAAGACCTAAATGTAAGACCAGATATTGTAAAACTCTTGGAGGAAAACATAGGCAGGACACTCTTTGACATAAATCGCAGCAATATCTTTTCCAAGCTGTCTCCTAGAGTAATGGAAATAAAAACAAAAATAAATGAATGGGACCTAATTAAACCCAAAATCTTTTTCACAGAAAAGGAAACCACAAGCAAAACAAATAGACAACCCACAGAATGGGAGAAAATATTTGCAAACGATGCAACCGACAAGGGATTAGTCTCCAAAATTTACGAACCGCTCATGTGGCTCAACATCAAAAAAAAACAAACAATGCAATCAAAAAATGGGCAGAAGACCTAAACAGACATTTCTCCAAAGAAGACATACAGATGGCCAAGAGGCACATGAAAAGATGCTCAACATCTCTAAGTATTAGAGAAATGCAAATCAAAACTACAGTGAGATATCACCTCACACCAGTCAGAATGGCCATCATCAAAAAATCTACAAATGCTGGAGAGGGTGTGGAGAAAAGGGAACCCTTCTACTCTGTTGGTGGGAATGTAAATTGGTACAGCCACTATGGAGAACAGTACGGAAGTTCCTTAAGAAACTAAAAATAGAGCTACCATATGATCTGGCAATCCCACTCCTAGGCATATATCTGGAGAAAAACATGGTTCAAAAAGATACATGCACCCCAGTGTTCACTGCAGCACTATTTACAAT
Source organism: Lipotes vexillifer (assembly GCF_000442215.2). Lineage (NCBI taxonomy): Eukaryota > Metazoa > Chordata > Mammalia > Artiodactyla > Lipotidae > Lipotes > Lipotes vexillifer. Next base: position 3,028,801 of record NW_006775678.1, read on the forward strand.
AGCCAAGACATGGAAGTAACCTAAATGTCCATCAACAGATGAATGGATAAAAAAGATGTGGTACATACACACAGTGGAATATTACTCAGCCATTAAAAAGAATGAAATAATGCCATTTGCAGCAACGTGGATGGACCTGGAGATTATCATAGTAAATGAAATGAGTCAGATAGAAAGAAAAATATCATATGATATCACTTATATGAGGAATCTTTTAAAAAGATACAAATGAACTTATTTACAAAACAGAAACAGACTCACAGACTTAGAGAAGGAACTTATGGTTACTAGGGGGAAGGGTGGGGGGGAGGGATAGACTGGGATTTGGGGATTGACATGTACACACTGCTATATTTAAAACGATTACCCATAAGGACCTACTGTATAGCACAGGGAGTTCTGCTCAATTTTCTGTAATAACCTAAATGGGAAAAGAATTTGAAAAAGAATAGATACATGTATATGCATAACTGAATCACTTTGCTGTACACCTGAAACTAACACAACGTTGTTAATCAACTATGCTCCAATATAAAATAAAAATTGCTTTAGAAAACTGCAAAATTAAACTTTTAAAAAATGATTTTTTAGATGGTATGGGGTAGTTTAAAAAGCAGCAGTTTTGGAATGCCTAAATCTACGTACAAGCTGTAGACTTTGGCCAAGTAACTTGACATATCTTTCTTTAAAATATATTCCTATTATCTATGTCACAAGATTGAGGTCATGACTACCTACGTCATGAGATAACACGCAGAAGCTTCTTAGCATAGTTCCTGTAACACAGTTGGTGCTCAATGCAGTTACCAAGTTCCGCTCAAAATGGTTCTACAATGGAAAGTAATGTTTCAGTGAGAAAAAGCAAACTTAGAAAGACGTATTTTGGGAGAATTAAATGATTATAGTTTCAATCAGATGCTTATACGGGTGATTTTTTTATCTTTGACCTTCAATCCCATCTGAGAACAGCTTCTCAATGCTTTTATTCAAATGATAATCACTGTGCAAAAACTCAACATCTCTTCATTTGGGAACTTACAGTACCCATCTTAATAAACCACAATGAACTGAAGACGTGAAGAATAACTGGATAAACAGGCCTCTCTCTCCAGCTATCAAGTCTGTTTGTGATAGCAACTGCTATTTCATTGTAAAAGATGCTAATTTCAATTTGAGCTGTGGCAGTGTTGAGAGAAGCATAAAAGGAATTCTTGATTATCTATATCAGTAACTGTGGTCCCTGGGGATACACCTGGAAACTTCAGATCACATATGGCAAGAGTGCTGTGATAAAATATGCATCAGTGAAGCTTCACGATTTATGATAATAAAGAAATGGACAGTTTTGTCCTCTGTGATAACTATTTGTGTCTGGTATTTCTCTCTTTTTACTATTTCTGGAGGCTTTATAAATGACACTTGTTGTACTAATTATTATATCATTCTGTACCTGGACCACCATTTCATTTCTGTAACTGCCCTGTCAAATTCCTGGGGGCTTATCGTAATACTGTTTCAATAATAATGATTTTCCCAATCTAAATTTAAGAAATAGTAATTACCTGAGCTGCTGGACCGCATTAGCTGCCTCTCAGTTAAACAAACACTAATTATTATTTCAACTTAAATATCACTGCTTATTAGCATTAGCCAGACCACAGAGAAGAGGGAGGTAGAAGTTCTCAGAGATGCATAGCATCATGGGGGGAAATGGGTGTAGGGGTGAAATCAGGGTAACCACTACCTTTTCTTGGGAATAAAGAATAAAAATTCTTTATTTTAAAATTATGTTCTTCCTATTTTGGTGGCCAGGGGCTGTTGCAATGTCCTTTCCTATCTTAAATAGTGATAATACCACATGCTTAGGTTGGGAAGAGTGTTTAATATCCTTACTTGGCAAAATTAAAACTTAGCTCAAAATTAAAACTCTAACTCCTCCCTTTATTGGTTCTGACCAGCCCTTGAAATCTCAAAATCTGGGAGCTGAATGGACTCTTCCCTATAACATCCCAGCACAGAGTCTTCGGTGGCGAAGGGCTTACTCACCATTTTACAAGTTATCTGTTCCATTCATAGAAGTGCTCATTATTTACTCATTTTATTGATCCAAAATCTACCTTCATATTCCACAACCCTATCTCAGTCCTCCCATGCTACACAGAATAATTCTCATCCCTTTTGCTATAACAGCTCTTCACATACATAAAGAGAGGCAGCATGGTCTCCCAGTTGGCCTCCACTGAAGTAACCCTCATCTGCTGCCCATGGTTTTTACTCCATGGCTTTCTCACTTCCACACCTCCACGATGTGTGCCTCTACAAAAGAAGGGTCTGATACATCAATTTAGAAACTTAGAAACATTCAACTGTCTAGAGAACAAAGCCCAACGTGTTTAGAGCAGCATTAGCATCTCCACCATCTGCTTCCAAACAAGCTTTCTCTCCCACAGCGTTCTCTATTGTACAACACACACCAGTACAAATCCTCTCTCCATTCCCATACTCTTTCTGACCCTGGGCCTTTTCTCATCGAAATGCTCATCTCTGTCTCTTTGACTACTTTTCAAAGCTCACCTCTTCCACAAAACCTTTTCAAATCCATAGGTTGGTATTCACTTCTCCATCCCCTGAGCTCCCTTAAAACGGACATTGTATTGCAATACCACCACTAATGATTTTTTTACTTGTGCTCCTATTGGTTTCAGTAGGACATTACAAGATTTATAATTGTACAGACAACCTTACTTGCTTTTGAATACCCTATAGTGTCTACCACAGTGCTTTTCACATGGTTTAATGTTCATTAAAATTGTGTTCAGTTGAATTAAATGGTTCCCTCAAACGCACATAAACTATCAAAAACCCTTTAGCCACTAGTCTCCAGTTTTCCAACCACAACCCCCATTAGATCTCTCTTGATCTTGACCTATTCCGTCCAATACAGGAGCCACCAGAGACATGTGGCTATTCAATTTTAAACTCGCATCAATGAAAGTTAAATGAAATTAAATCTTCAATTCCTCAGTCTTACTAGGCACATTCCAGAGCTCAATAGCCACATGTGCCTAGTAACTACCATACTGGACAGCACAGATTTGGAACATTTCCATCACTGCAGACAGTTCTGTTGGAGAGTGCAGGTCTAGACACGATTCCTTGCTGTGTGATTAGCCACATCACACTGTTGGCAAACAGCATGCAAGTCTCTGGCTAATTAGAATCCCCAGATCTTTTTTTAATGAACAGCTTTTAAGTTAAGGTCCCTTCATATTGTACTTAGATGATTACTTTTAAGGATCTAAAGGCAACCCCCTTCCCCTCATTAAACTCTAATACATTTTATATCTTCTGTTTTATCCCATCCATCTAGCTTATCAAGATATTCAATTTTTAACTCTGGCATCTTTTGAGATATCCTATCGTAGGTTTGAGTCACCTGCACATCTTTAAGTACCCCTGATTAAAGTGTTGTCTATATATTGAGTGACTATATAATTTGTCATCCAAACCAGGACACTTTTCAGAGTGAAATGGAATGTTATAAAAATTATGCTGAGGCACAAGTATTAACTGGGACTATCCAAGGCTCCCCGGGATGGATAGAACTTTGTCCATAAAAGATCACATCCAGAACTATTGCCCCATCACTAGAGAACGTCCCCCAGATTGACTGAGCTATTTCCAAAAATCTGGTAATATGCTGACTAAATTTTATATAATTTCAGACCATATTACTCCATTTAATTCACGAGGCTATCATGAGAAGCAACAAATATCTTACTTAAGTTCAAATCATCTTACTGCTTTCAGCACTCAATAAATGGACCAATACAGCAGTTTTTTATTTCAGAAAAAGAAAACACAATACAAATGGAAATAAAATTTATGTATACATTATATAAATATGAGCAGAATAAATGAGTTTACAAAATTTGGATATAGTATCTTTCTTATTGTTATATAAGAACTTCTTATTGTTATATGTGGACTTTCTTATTGTTATATAAGGATATTCACAAGAGTCTTCCTTGTACATGAAAAGCTCACAATGACTTGAAGCTCCATTTTAAGATTCCAACAATAGGAAAGAATACATGTAGCAATTTTACTTGGGAAAGTTATCCAACATATATCACTTTATTTGTGAAAGTGTCAATTTGTAGGAAACCTACAGCTCCTAGTGGTCTTGAACTATCACTTTTCATTCATCTATGGCAACTGGGCCAACAAAATCCCTGTAAAACTCTAAAACATAGAACATGAGCCCTTACTTTTTAAAAAAGGAAAGACAAAATCAAGTGCAGATGCTTAAAAAATGAAGATGATGTTGTAGCACTGCCAAACCCACATAAAAATAAAATAAAACAAAGATTTATGTGGAAGTCTGTTTTCATGGATTTTCATCTTCAGAAATATGAATAAATTTGGGCAAAAATCAGACCAAAAGTCCTATAAATTAATGTAGCTAAAAATTAGATAAAGATCATAGCATAAGATTGAAAGAAAGAGATGAAAGAATAATATTAGACTGAAACCAGGAGAGAGGGACCAAGTCTTGGCTCCACCTCTACCTAGCCCTGGAACCTTGGTCAAGTCCTTCCTGATCTCAGCACTTGTTTCTTCATTCATCCAGGGAGCAATCTTTGTCCCCAGGGATGACTTGGGTGGGAGTAAGGAGTGACATGACCCCTCAAAGACTACACAGACAGACTGGAACCCAAGAGTTCTCCAGCTTTAAAATTCTGTAATCCTAGATATAAGTTTAGAAGGAAATACTTAAGCTTCTTCTATTCATTGAAAATATAATTATCAACTATGATTGAAATAAACTCTTTTTGGAATTGTCATTTATTTCTTGAATCTCTACAATGTGTAGCAAGTGTATACCATCCACCTTCCACTTTTAAGACATTTTTTTTTTTTTTTTCTTGCGTTATGCGGGCCTCTCACTGTTGTGGCCTCTCCCATTTGCGGAGCACAGGCTCCGGACGCGCAGGCTCAGTGGCCATGGCTCACGGGCCCAGCCGCTCCGCGGCATGTGGGATCTTCCCGAAACGGGGCACGAACCCGCGTCTCCTGCATCGGCAGGCGGACTCTCAAGCATTGCGCCACCAGGGAAGCCCCCACTTTTAAGACATTTTAAAGACACTCTATAGTATTATCCTTACTCATGTCTTCTGCTTATTTTTTCATGTTTTTCTCATGTAGATTATTTTTTCCTTAATCTTGAAATCAGATATTTGTAATTAGGTATTTATAAGTTAAATATTATTTCAATAAAATCTTACTTCTATTGACCTATCATAACAATACTAAGATGATGCATATATTATCTCTAAAGAAAATACTTATTTTCCTCTGCAGCCTAGATATATATGAAAAAGACAACTTTCTAATCCATAATTTGTGGGATTAATATATGTTATCATTTTATTTGGGGCCTTAATTCCCAAGCTCACAGTAATTCACAGGCAGTTAAGAAACCCAATTCAATCAATTTTCAAAGTTCCTTGTTTTCCATTAGGATGATCCTTAAGGCAGGTGGCCTTCAATTAGTTTGGCTGAAAGCTCTGGCTAACGTTTTAATGATCCCTAGCAAGGGAAACAAAAAGGAGAAAAAAAAATAAGGAGATTTACAATGGTGAGGATAAGCTAGATCAGGCAGGGAGACAGAGTACATAACCACTAATTAACTCTCGTCACTTAAACGTCTGCAAGCCAAAAGGAGATATCCAAGTATCCCTGAACTGCTCACAAGTCCTTGAAGCATATGCTACAAAGAGTAGCCTCTAATCCTATATTCCCAGACACATAGGAACCTGTCAAACAGCCTAGCTAATAATACTATTACAACATTTAATTTTTGAAGGTGTAACTGTACCAAAACACTTGTCATAAAACAAATGGAAGGGACAACATCATCTCTTACTACAGCCTTCTAATTGTTCCCTCTGTTTCCATCTTGCCTCACTGCTGCCTAATTTATACACAGCAGATAGAATACTGTCCAAGAATAAACTAGATTATATCACTTTTTTGCTTAAAACCATCTAAAGGCTTCCTGTTGCAATGAGAATAAAATGCAAAAATATCTTCTGTGGCAAATAAGCCCTACATGATCTGGCCCTGACCACTTATACTTTTAGTTACATGAATTAAAAACCCAACTATAATGGCCTAAACACTGTAACACTTTGACAAGCAAGTGATGTAAGCACTTTACCCTTAACCAAGTAAGAGGTTTTTGGTTTTTTTTTTTCTCATGTAACAAAAAGTCTAGAGGTTGGCAGTGCAGGCCTGGTACAGCTGCTCAACAAAGTCATTAAGGAACCAAATTCTGACTTCCTGCTCTGCCATCCTTCGCATGTGGGCTTTTGTCCTCATAGTTACAAATGCAGGCCTGACAGCTGCTCAACAAAGTCATTAAGGAACCAAATTCTGACTTCCTGCTCTGCCATCCTTCGCATGTGGGCTTTTGTCCTCATAGTTACAAAATGGCTGCTGTATCTCCAGGCACTGTGTCTATATGCCAGGCAAGAAGGAAGAGAAACCTCAAAGAATGAAAGTACTGCATGCCAGCTGAGTCTGTCACTTTTAATGAGGAAAACAATCATTTTCCCAGAATACCCACCCAGTAATCATCATCTTGTTTAGGACAATTTCACAAGGCTACTGCAACACAAGAAAATCCAAGTGTTGTGGGATTTTTACTTCATTCCCTAATCCCTTCACTTCATTCTCCATGCTCCAGCCATCCTAGCCTCTCTGTCTCTAAAATACCTCTTCCTCATTCCTATCTCTTGATCTTAACACTTGTGGTTCCCTTTGCCTGACTGTTCTCCAAATGACTGCACGGGTCATACCTTCACATCATTCAGACCTCTACAATGAAGTCAACTCCTTCAGGCAGCTTTATTTGATCCCTCTAGCAAACATAGCTTTTACCCCATCTCTGGCTGCTCTCTTTCTCTTTATTTTGTTTTGTTTTTGTTGTTGGTATTACTTTATTTTCTTTATAGTATTTTTGTTATTTGAAATATTTTATTGTTTTTGTTTTTGTGCTTATTATCTACCCGCACTAGAACATAATCTCATAATTGTGAGGTTTTCCGTCTTTTGCCTGCTACATCCAGTGCCTTGAACATTGCCTAGCACAGGGTAGATGCTGAGTTAATAGTTTGATTCTGGCTTAACAAATGGATCAGTGGTTTTCCTGACCTATCCTGAATTTTCAACCCTTCTCTTCACTGCATTCTTAGATACTCATCTTTGACTCTGAAATGAGGCACAGCATAATGCTGCTTGATTCTATCTGAATTTTTAAATTACATTTCATGTTTTCTTAAATTACTATATTGTTTAGTTGGCTTTTGTAAGCATGATTTTCTTGGTCATAAAATGTATTTGAGAAAATTCTTTCCAATTGTTTTGTATATGCACTGGAACTTTGATTCTCCCATCATTTATAAGCCTTCATTTACAAGCCTCTACTTTTAATTATTCTAAATATTTGTGCCATGAACAATTCTTTCACATTTTCTGAGTGACTCTGTATTCTAAGGACTATTGGTCCTGCACCCTCTTCTGTCTTAAAGTCCAAGAGAATACACTACATAATTCTTCACAAACATCTCTAGATCCCTTATGAAATAAACAGTTAAAACATTCAATTTCCACATCCTGATGTCAAACAAATCTCTAAACCCTGGAATACAAATATTTTTGACCGTCTGATTTTTGTCCCTGATTCAAACTTGGTAGATATAATAAATGACTTTAATGTGAATTTTCTATTCTATCTCTTTTTTGCATCCCCCCATGATGCATTTTGCAGAGCATTACAGAAGGACTCAATTTTCCTTATCCCAAAGATTTAACACTTATTATGCGCAAAGCTTCTAAAGATTTTTTTTGGTGTAGATTTTTCCTTTATATTCACTTGTCCCACTGCAGGGACAAAAAGCTAGGAGAGCAGGGGAAAAAAAAGAAAAAGAAAAAATTGCACCAAGCTTAGAAATCTTTTTCCCTTTTCCTCATAGGCATAAATGAGAACCTTTCATAACCAATCTTCTGAGAATTCATGTTTCTTTTCACTTTAACTTCACTGAATAAGGGTGGGGAGCATGGATTATCTGGGTAAAGTAGAAATAAAAATAGTGCTAAACTGAGATAGGTCCTTCTTGAGAAACCTGAGACGTACATTTGTTTTTTTTTAATCATCCAGTTGTCCTAACCCTGGGGTTTCTTTCTAAGGAGACAAGAACATTTGGATATACTGAGAAGAATTAAACACGTGTGAAGACAAAAGCTGCTCCTTACAGGTGAACCAAAATTGATCTTTCTGGCCATGGATTCTAGTCACTGGTAATCAGGCATCATCTGTCATTACAGCTATTTCTCTGGCAGCGCCAACTCCATGGTTAAGTGCTGGGCTGCCCTGCTGATGCCCTGAATTTAGCATCGGGCCCTGGCTCCATCGCTATGCACAGAGTGACAACAGACACAGGCAGCCGTCCCTTGAGCAAGGTAAACTCTGCCAGAGATAATAGAACAATGGTTAACAACATCCCAAAGAAAGGAGTGCCTGTCAAATTTTAGAGGGTGCAAGAATCACCGAAGAGCTTGTTGAAAATACAATCATTTTTTTCTTTTCGCTCTACTCTCACTGAATAAGGGTGGTAGCATGGAAGTAGAAGTGAAAACGGTGCTAAACTAAGATTGGATATTCAATAGGTGGGATGTGGAACCTGGGCATGCACATTTAACAAGCACCCCAGGTAGTTTTGATGTAGATGATCTGTAACCAACACTTTGAGAAAAGGTGCCCCAAACTATTTAAATGGGGAAAAGGGAGGGACATGGCTCATACATTTAAAATTAAGCCTGTTCTCCAAATCTGATGATAATCGATGGGCGTATGAATAAATGAATGAATGAAATGTTTTATTCACTAACATTTATGAAGAGAATACAAAAAGAAACAATGCTTGCCGTAGAAGTTCTCAGTCTCTTGAACGATGCACAAGCAGCCTCCACCCCCAGTGGCGAGCGTGTAATAGAGGAATGCAGAGCAGGGGCCATGGGGGGTAGGGCTGAGATTTATGGAGCAGCTAGCCTGTGCCAAGCATTTTGGAGACAGGTGTCCTACAAGCTCTGCTTGGTGGCACTGAGTCAGGCCTCAGAAGAGAGAGAACATCTGAAGAATGAATAAGAATTTATCTGGTGATTAAGGTGGGAACGTTCCAGGGAGAAGGAGCAAAGAGTACCAATGCACAGCCAGGCCAAAAAATCCAACACACTTCCAACTCTGCCTGCCCCAGGGCTGGGTGCAGGCAGAGAATTGGTGGGAGACCATTTCCTTAAGCTGCCATCAAAACCATGAATGTTTTTCTACATCCAAAACTCTCCCTTACCATGTCAGTTGCAACTTGCAGCAATCACACCATATTTGCCACACTCATGTCAGCAGTGGAGAAGCTACCACGATTTGTGTCTCAGAACTTTCAAGCAAGTGTGCATGATAAATCTCAGTCTGGGTCCGTGGCACTAGATCATTAAGGTCTAAGGACAATTCATATGATTGTCATTCAGACTATTTCTCAGAATGTCTCTAACAAGCCCTGAATAGTGACTACAAGTGTTTCCATTAGTTTGCGAAAGCAAATTCCACTCACTTTTTCCCACTGCTTTGTGGTTATTACCCTTCTCCTTGGCTGGAAGCACGGTGGTAACAGAAGCCTATAGAAGAAGCTAAGGAGAAGAGGGTAAATACCTGAGCTTAAGGAATCCCCCAACCATATTTAACAGATTCCAGCGTTGTCAGTGCTGTACACTTGAATGAAATTTTAAAACTAAGAGGCAAATTGTCCTTCGAGAAGATTTTACAGGGTTTTTTTTCTATTAGTACTTTTGTTTCTTTTATCTATTTTTCAGTTTACTTGAATTTTGTTTATGAATTTCATCATCTAAGTCAATTAGCCTCTTGAAATATCTGCATAAAGGAAAATCTAACAACCACTGAGCTAAGAACAGAAAATAATATTAAATAAAATGCACCTCTCTGATCAGTCATTCATTGGTCACAGTAATAAAACCAGAAGACTCATTAAAGGCTGCCTAGGGCTTCCCTGGTGGCGCAGTGGTTGCGAGTCCGCCTGCCGATGCAGGGGATGTGGGTTCGTGCCCCGGTCCGGGAGGATCCCACATGCCACGGAGTGGCTGGGCCCGTGAGCCATGGCCGCTGAGCCTGTGCGTCCAGAGCCTGTGCTCCGCAACAGGAGAGGCCACAACAGTGAGAGGCCCGCGTACGGCAAAAAAAAAAAAAAAAAGTCTGCCTAAATGGCGGCCAGCAATGGTTCATGACCACCTAAGTATAGAAATCAGGAGTGTTTATAAACATTTATAGCAGTTTGACAGAGAAATATTTTGTGCATTAGCTCTAAAAATAAATTTTAAATTGGGGCTTGTATTTTCAATTTTTTTCCATTTCATTTTTCTATCGTCTCTTTCATTGTATTATATAAAAGCATCACAACACAATAGATTAGAAAATAAAAGCAACTGACCTATCAGCATAGATAGTTCAAGATGCCCTAAGATAATCCTCAGACCTATAATAATAGTAATTACAATATTAATTTACAGTTGCACAGAGCTTTATGTTTTTCAAACATTCCCTTGGTCCTGAGTGCAACCTTTCTAATTGTTAATCTCCATTTTACAGAAGAAGAAATCCACCTCCAGAGGTTAAGTGAATCATTCAAAGGTCAGACAGCCAATCTGAGATAGACCTAGTACAAGGACCTGTGGCCCCTTACTCTAAGAAAGCTTTTTCTCTCTTTCCATAACTCAAAACCATCACTTAAAAAAAAAACATCACTTAAAAAAAAACGACATTTCAGAAAACTTAAGAAAATCTACCAACATGAGGAAGGAATATTTTTTTTTAATTTTAGGGCATGGTTCAATTGTAGGGTTTAAAAATACTTTTCTGTTTATGCATGACTTTCACGCCAGCAGGGGTATTAAGTATCCATAACGTACATACCTCTCTTCCCATTACATAGATGGGAAAAACAGAGACCTAAAAATACAGGTATCCCTGGCTTTTCAAAAGTTCTCTTTAAGCCGTTTCACTTTGATGAAAGACCTACATTAGCATCTGTTTTCACTAACCTAAAAAAATCCAAAGAGGATTTTCGCTTTTACAAAAAAAAGGTGAAAATCAAAATTAGCATTCAGCATTTGTTTTGCAGCCAGCAGTTACAAAGGCATCATGCACCCTCAGCAGTAAGAATGGCACCACCAAGCTCCCTCCCCAGGAACTACACTCAGCATCTCAGCATCAAGCCGCAGTAGCTTTCAACTGTGTGAGCATCTGTGCTTTATCTCAATTTATTTTGCACATGTGCTGGCAAGATAAGTCTTAAGGTAATTGCTCCTCCACTTTATGCCATTTCAGCTTACTAAAGGTTTCACAGAAACACTCTACTCTGGTATAGCAGGAGGCAGGGGGTGGGGTGGGGTGGGGGAGAACCTCTATAAGAACCTCTATCGACAGAGCCAAGGTTAGATGGATGCTGTATGTCTCCTGACCCTGTGTCCTTTCCACTTGTAAACACCGCCTCTTTCATTATTTACAGCACATATTTATTGAGCACCTACTGTGCACCGAGGGCTATCCTAGGTGTTAAGGATACAAACAAAAATTCCAGCCCTCTAGTAGCTTACATTCTCATGGGGATGGACCAATGATAAATACAAAATAAGTCAACTAAATATGTTAGACAGTAATAAGCACTATGCAGATTAAAAGAGGAGGAAGGGGAGTGTGAGAGAGAGAGGAAAACAGCAATTTTAAGTAATCATGGAAGACATCACAGAGTAATCTTTGCTCAAATATACATATTAATATAATATGTACATGCATATATAGTTTATTTATTCAGAGTTTCTCAAAATGTCATCAATTCTGACCAATGATGGAAGTGCATTAGGAGCAAAATCATAGTTTACCAGCCTTTGCAGAAGGTAAAACCTTTGAGACAAGAGACTTTGAAGATGTGAATGCCCTGGAAAAGTTCTATGTCTGTTCTTGCCTCGTCATGATCCAAGGGGCAGAAATGAAAGAAAGCAGATGCACCTTTTATGATTAATTAACGAGTGTTTATCCTGCTCCCCTAACATGCCCAGATCTGTGCTTGAATTGGGGAGAAAACAAAGATATGTGGCCTCCTCCCTCTTTGGGGAGTTTACAGTCCAGCTAGGGTGATCAGAAAGAACATACTTAAACCATTCCAAGAGTCATCTGGGATGAAGGTAAGCAGTACTGGCTGTAAGACAGAGCAAGGCTGCCAGGCACGTCCGGGAAGGTTTTTACCAAAGCCCTGGGTTGGAATCTCTTTATTAAGTGGTGTACTTTCTATGGCACCCCCAAATTCTCGAACTAGGGAATTCTACTCTCCATCAAATAACAACGTAACAAGCAGGCTGTAATATCCTTTCCATTGTAGCTAATTTACAGGGGGCAGAACAAAAGAGTATTTCTTAAAGTTAAGAATTAAGATTAGGAAAACGTAAGAGACATCAGTAAAATAAAAACATAGCAGCCCTTAATGTATTATTTTAATTAACAAATGAAAAGGCATGCTTCAATACATTTCAACTACTTTTGTTCTTTAGCTGAAAGACTGTAAATCTTGAATATTCATGTGGCTTAAGGTGATGCTTATTTTTCTGGGCTTGTGCTACATGTCACAGAATACAACTTATTGTGGATTTATGAAGAAGATCTATAAAATTTTATTTTATCTACTTAAATCAAGAGTCAGGGAATTTGTCCCACTGGATGGTAGTAACGGACTTTTATTACATCAAAGGTGGTGGTAGCTTACAGAGGAAAAATTGGTCTTCGATGGTGTACAACTTCATGATCTAAATGAAATGAGATGGATAGTCCTCCTCTGGGTGATTCTTTATGTTGTTGTTTAAAAAGAAAATATAGACGAAAGAAAGAAAGAAGGAAAAGAAAGTACTAGTAAAGCTCATCTTCATACAAGGCAGTGTTATTGAGATTATACAGTGCAGTGCCAAAGTGTGATTGTGTCCGAACGGCTTAGAACTGCACCTTTAGTCCAACTCACAGTGGTCATCTCTATAATTACTTTAAATTAATTAAAATGTCTTAAATTATATTTGTAACTTAACTATTAGGGGAAAAAACAAACCAACGAAAAAACATGATAAAGCTATGACTACAGGAATGTCTGGGGAATGAGTCATTCCGAATAGCTAAGCAAGAGTTGAGGTTTTACATCCATCTTTAATCTTTAAGCATCTAAACTATCTTTATTATTTTAATTTGGATAGAAATCCCATTTCTTACTAGGGAAAGCCTGTGCTTCCATAGTATTTTGTCTCCACTTTCAGGGCACATAACCTTCTATCCAGAAATTACTTCTTTTCACATCTGCCTGCCACCCCAGTACGTTGTACATAAGCTCCTCAGGAGCAGAAAGTATGTTTCATTCACCTTTGTTTCGCACAGAGGAGGTGATCAATAACCTTGTGGAGTGAATCTGCAGTGCCCTTACCATGATGACTGCAGTGTCTTCACAAAGATTCTCAGTGAAGAGTCAGACGCCATTCTGAACATCCATTATTGAGCTGGACTACAAGACAGAGACTCCCTTGGGTTCTACTCAGGATTGCAGGACTGTTTGCCTCTAATAGCTGGTCCCAGACGCTGTGGGTTTTTTAATTCCTATATCATGGTTTGGAGTTTTAGCTATTTTTAATCTGTAGGG
>NW_006775678.1:3042638-3058664 GCF_000442215.2 Lipotes vexillifer
GGGAAACCAGACCACCATACTTTTTTCAGATGCTTTGGCATAGTGGTGGATTTCCAGTGACAGTCCCATGAGTAAAAAGGGTCCAGTGAGTAAAAATATGAGCTTTAATGAAAGAATTTTTTAAACTCTCTCCTGGCAACTCAGAATCACACCCCCCACCTCTTTTTTAAACTTATTTTTTGGTTCTCAAACATATATCAGAGAAAGGAGGCTGTTGATTACATAGTTGAGATGTTACATTTTCTAAACCTAGAAACTCTTGTAGTTATAGTCAGTTTACAGATTCCTGGAAATGGAGTCTCTTAGCAAGTAAATGTTTTCTTGGAACTCATGGATTCTACAAACCTCTAAGCTACTTAAGTAGTAAAAGTCACACTTCAATGTGATACAATGTTTGACCACACACTAGATATCACAAATCTTCAACTCCTTACAAAATGGAATTGACTTTGGAGGATTTATGTGTTTAATATTTATAAAGTATTTAAAACTTCTTAAGTAAAAACTTTCTGGTAGAAATATTGTTTTATTGTTACATTTACAACTTAAAAAACAAAACAACACTACTTGAAACACTGCACATTTTAAACCTCTTACAGTTTTCATATACACATGATCTAATTTGATCCTCACGATGATCATTCAAAAATATAAATGATTGTGAGATCTGTATCAATGAATCTGTAATACTGAATTCTCAAATTTCATTTGGTTCTAAAACTAGCTTCCTGAATTTTCTTATCCTAGATATTATTCATTTCTTGTGTAAATGTCAGAGGCCAGAGAAAAATAAACCATTCTGCCATTTGGTATGAAGCAAGGAATCTAAACCAACATCATTAGTGTACTTAGCATTTATGGTAAGCACTTCAAATGCTGAGGATGCTTTTTAAAGTTAGAAGGAAAGGGCTTCTGCTTCCCTTATGGCCTTCTTTTGACCATTTTAAGTTTCCTTAGACTTTATTAAAGTACATGAGTTATGTCATTAAGAAATTTTAAATTAATGTTTTAAATATGAATGTGGCATACATTATTTCTCCAAGATATGCATCAAAGAACTGGACATGCCCATAGATTCTTGTGTTTTCTGAATAAAACAGATATTTGATATTTTTTAAAGAATGGCAACTGTCACTGCTGAGGGCCTGGGTTCGATCACTGGTCGGGGAACTAAGATCCTGCAAGCCATGTGGCACGGCCAAAAAAAAAAGCAACTGGTATAGGTTACAACAATAATGGGAGTTGTATTTCTTAATTTTTAATGAAATTAGTCTATAATGAGTAGACAGCATCTCTGATTTAGGCATGCCTTAATTATAACTTTAAAGCTTTTGTTATACAGCTTCGTCTAGAAAAATGTGAATGCTATTTGGAAATTTATAACGTTGCTGCACGCACACACACACACACATACACACACACACACACACACACACAACTTTTCATAATTCCTTTTTCTAATTTCATTTCCAATAGTGAAACAAAGCAGAAAGAGTGAAAAAAATCTCTTCTGGCATGCTTGTATTTTACCTGAAGATTATCTATTAACTGTTGTTACTTTACACAATGCTAAATTACTGTGAAAAACTGTGGAATTACTGAGGAGGCTTGTGAGAATACAGGATGAATATATCAGGACGCAAACAGGTAAAATCAATTCCTAATTCTTAGTATACTAATGGCCATCTGTGGTGTGACTTAAGAGGTACATCAAAGATTGTAAAGTAATTTCAGAGAAGAAGAGAGGAATAAGAAAATGGGTCTATTGTGTGTCTTAGTATAAAGGGCTTCTCTAGCCTTTTTAGAAAAGGTGCACATTTTTAAGACATTTCCTGTTATGTACAGCAAGTGAACATCCTAAAAGAGTTTGCAATTCTTAAGAAAGTGAGAAGAGAAGAGGCACGATGAGTTCCTTTAAAAATGTTTTACATGTTCTCCAAAATAGCAGACGGAAGAATGAGCAACAGCCCAAAAGCTATGAATCCACAAGAGACAAAACCAGAACAAAAGGAGGCCAAGCAGGATCCTAAGGAAATCAAATTTCACACTTACGAGAAATTAAACTTATTCGCAGTATAAGGTTTCTATGGCTGCTGTAACAAAGTACTACTTAGTGGCTTAAAACAGTGCACATTTACTATCTCACAGGTCTGTAGTT
This sequence comes from Lipotes vexillifer, assembly GCF_000442215.2. Taxonomy (NCBI): domain Eukaryota; kingdom Metazoa; phylum Chordata; class Mammalia; order Artiodactyla; family Lipotidae; genus Lipotes; species Lipotes vexillifer. Next base: position 3,044,797 of record NW_006775678.1, read on the forward strand.
CAGAAGTCTAAATGGGTCTTGCTTGCCCAAAATAAAGATGTCAGCAGAGCTGCCTTCATTCCTTTCTGGAGGCTCTATGATAGAATCTGTTTCCTGTCTTTTCCAGCTTCTAGAGGCTGCCTGCATTCTTGGCTCATGGACCGTTCTAACTTCAAAGTCAGCAGTGGCTGGTCAAGTCTTTCTCACCTTGAATCACTCTATGACTCTTCTGCCTCTCTCTTCCGCATTTGAAGGACCTGAATTCGTTTGCAAGGGCTGCCATAACAAAGTACCACAGGCTGGTAGCTCAAACAACAGAAATTTATTGTCTCACAGTTCTGGAGGCCAGATGTCCAGGATCAAGGTGTTGGCAAAGTTTGTTCCTTTTGAGGGCTGTGAGGGGCTGATGTGAAGACACAGGGAGAGGACTGTCATCTCCCTGTGTCTTCACACCATCTTCCCTCTGTACCTGTGTCCAAATTTCCACTTTTTATAAGGACACCAGTCATGTTCAATTAGAGCCCACTTCAATAAGTCTATTTTAACTTGATTACCTCTGCAAAGGCCCTATTTCCAAAAAAGGTCATATTTTGAGGTAATGGGGGTTAGGACTTCAGCATATGAATCTGGGGGGGCGGGGAGGATACAATTCAACCCGTAACAGGACCCTTGTGTTTACTATGGGCCTACGTGGGTATCCAGGATAATCATTTTATTTTAAGGCCAGCTGATTAACCACCTCAACTCCATCTGCCTCCTTAATTCCCCATTTGCTATATAATGTAACGTATTCAAATTCTGGGGATAAGGATGTGGACATCTTTGGCCAGGGAGTTGCGGTGGGGGGAGCTATTCTACTGATCATACTCACTTTCTCTTTTTTATTTAATGTCAAGTGTTTGTTAGGAAATCTGATATATTTGCTCTGTGCTGATGCCTCAGATATTTTAAATAACTGATAATAGAAAGAACTGCTGTTTCAGTGAGAAGCGAAGCAACTAGTAAACATAATTAGAGCCAACATACATTTTTAGGGTTAAATAAGTAATTCTAGAAATTATAAAGATAGATGTAATATATATAATATTTTTTAAACAGTTAAAATTTTAAATATGTGTGGATATAGCAAAAAGTCCTAGAAGACCACTTTATGTTTTAGGTTAATACTATTACATCTAAAAACCAGATAATGTTAAAAAAAAATGTATTGTGCTAATATTACATATCTCTTAATAACAAATTAGTAACCAACTGCATTTAAAGTATAAGCACACTATTTAATAAACTTTACTTCCAGAACGTTCTTGTGGGGAAGAAGGCAAACCTTTTTTCAAATGTCAACAAGGAGGAAAAACTGATAACAAAGATGTGGAGTTCACACAGAGCCATCCTGGAAAAAAAAATAAAATAGGAACTAATCTTTTTCCAGGAAACAAATAAGTTCCAAATTAGTTGGGAATTCTGTAAATTATGTTTTCCCATTCTATTAGTCCCATAGAAAAGCTGTGCCACACATTTAATAATTTATAAGCCTAATTTATAATAATTTTACTGAAAATAAGTCATAAAATACAGGTAGTTCTTAGGACTTGAAAATGTTCTACAGAAACTATTATTTGTGGGTTGAATCCAAACAAAAAAGCAAGAGAGAAAAGTGAGGCAGCACCGCTTATTATGAAGGCCTACCAAGCATGAGATGGTACATATATTTCAAATAACAATGCTATAAGGGTAGGTAGAATGTTTAAATGTGTAAACAGGCTCAGAGAAGTTGTATGATTTATCCAAGCTCAAATAACTTGTAGGGGCAGAACTAGACTTTGAACTCAGGTTTGTTGACTGCAAAGCTCATGCTCAACTCCATGCTGCTTCCCTGAATCAGAAGAAAATATATTCTATGGATTTCTAATCTCTTTAGTTACAGGATAAACTTCTAATGTGAGTATATAACTCTTCACATAATATATATTCAAATTAAGTATTCTCTTTAAAAATATCCAACTTATATGTTAGTGGTTACATGCTAAGTTTAGTAGTTTCGGGTAGTATAGTTTAAAAGGGATATACGTCCTATGGTTTAAATTTTCATCTCCAAGAGATGTCTCTTAATTGTGAATTTGTGTAACTAAGGGTTTCTACTCTTAACAGGACAGTTAAAACTTTACAGAGTGCTTGTTCTGCTGTTTTGTTCTTTTGATTTTCTCAGTAAGTTCTTTGTGCTAAGGAAATAAAACACAAAGTCTCTCATCTTAAGTCTCATCAAAGTCTCTCATCTTATCTAAGGATGCCCTGAGATTGATAGGATGCTTGCTTCCTGGCATGTACTTCTCCACAAGGCATTTGGAGTATTATTGATTTAGTAATTTAGATTGTTTTAAAGTGGGTACATCTATGCTTCAGGTCCAGTTAAGTCTAATACCTCTAAATGTAGGACAGTTTTCATAACTGATGTTATATGATCACCATATTACTTTTTTCTTCGCAATATTAGCTGCTCCAATAGTGCATCACCATCGAAAGTATCTTCTTTAAAATGTATAACTATTCAATGAAAGATCAATTTTCAACTTGAAAACCATCATCAGGACATTCTTTTAAAATAACAGAGGAATCTTCTCCAATTAGAAAAATATTAGACAAGACAGGTAGCTCCAGCAGTAATTATTGATGGGTAATAAAATCTACTGAACAACAAAAGCACCCTTTTAAATTCAACTCTTTATTTATAGGGCTATAATATCATATCAGATCTTCTGGATTAAGAATGAATTTTAAGAACAAGAAATATTCATCAGAAAGAGACATCTTCCCTTGAATTAGTGTTTTCTAGGTTTGGGGGGAAAAAATGGGAATTAGTAACCTGCAATTAACTTGCTGTATTTGTGCTCTTCTCATCAGTCAAAGTGCCTTCCATTGTAACGGATGAGACAGAGCAGAGGGCCAGTATTTCTTCATTAGTGCTGGTTGGCTTGTTTTGGGTTTTTGTTTCCTACTGAAAAAAAATTAACTGGTGATAATGAAATGGTTTCTGTCTTATTATAGGTGTTGTATAGTGAATCACTACAGCCTTCGTCGGGATTGCCCATCCATATTATTGGAGCATGGCATTTACTGAATTGAGGCGGCTAGACTCAAGGAAATGAGGCCACACAGGTTTTGCAATCCATTTATGCACATGGATATAAAATATACATTTCCTTGCATATAAGGAGAAAAAAACTTCTTTTTCTCTTTTTTAAAGAGAAAAATGAGGTATTTTCTTTCTTTCCCATGCCCTATGTGTCATTACACAATAATGACTGACAGCTGCCCAGGGGGCTTAGGTTCAGGAAAGGCTAATAAATGGCCAAATGAAAATAGCTCATTAGGAGCTAGAAAGCAAATGACTTTTTATATCCTACAGCTAAATTTGTGACAAGTAAGATTATTGGCCTTACATTTTCCAAATGGTCTCCCTTCTTTCATTACAGGATAGGAGTACACACTGCTGCAAGTCAACATGTCTAACAGACAATTCCAGTAGAGGATGCCGCCTGTAAACAGCATGGCTATTCAGAAATGTACTGACTACAGGAACAATATTTCAATTTTAGTCATTCCCTCCTCATACTTGAAGGTCATGTACTTAAAGATCCCTGTAGGAATAAAATTGCAAGTTGAGAAACTATCACTGTAGATAAAAATGAGGCTGGAGATCAGAGTCAGGAAAAAAGTCTATAAGAGTCCTTACACTTTTCACGCACTAGATATTTGTGCATTTGTAAATATGTGTGTATATAAATAGTGCACACTAGATATAGTTAACAACGATGTTTCACTTGTTTTAAAATTTGAAATAATGAGTATTATACTATTAATTTTCATTTGTCTTTCCTAGCTCTCCAGAATTTCTCAGGATCTCTTTTCCCCATAATTTCAAAGTCCTAGATTTTGTTTTACTTTGTTGCACATACCCATGCTAAAACGTTTTCTATGTCTGTTGATCCATTAAAATGCTCAGCTCATTTCTAATTTGATAATCCCTTATTAGTAAAAGGAAAATATTTTATAATAAAGTAGCATGTATTTCAATATGTAAATGTTCAGGAAAGACTTCACTAGAAGACCAAAAATGTCTCCTAAAATTTCCCAAGTGCTCCCAAAGGGATAATTACTCCCCAACAGGAACCTCTAATTTAGAGCAGAGGCCCATTGCTTGTTTTCATACACCCCACAAGCTTAAAATTGATTTTTCCATTTTTAAATGGTTGCGGTGGAAAAAAAAGAACAATATTCTCTGACATTAAAAAATTATATGAAATCCAAATTTCAGTGTCCATAAATAAAGTTTTTTTGGAACACAGCTACACTCACTCATTTATGGCTTGTGTATGGCTGCTTTTGTGCTACAACTGCAGAGTTGAGTAGTTGTGATAGACTGACTGGCCTGCAAAGCCTAATGTACTTACTAACTGACTCTTTACAGGAAAGTCTGAGGTCCCCTCATTGAGACAGCAGCATCTTCCAATACATCAGGTCATATATTCTCAGCTCTGCCCGTCATAAACGCATGGCCAAACCAATCCCTCTTCATTCTAAGGCAGGACTTTACTTTGTCTTCTCTTCTTTTATCTTACCCCAACTCAACTCTGCTTTGGAGTTTGGGGGTTTTCTTTGTTTTTCTTTTGTTGTTTTGTGTGTTGTTTTAATTCTCCCCAGTAGGAATAACTTTTATTGTGCATACAACCTATATATTCCTGACCCCAGCAGATTATACTTATTTTGTATCTAATTACTATTGCATGAGACTCCTTCACCTAACTGCCAGAAATTAGCCCCCATCAGGTTCACCCATCATTTCTCAGGCTGCTGTCCTCAAGAGCTCCCTAACGAACTTCTGTTCCACCACAGGGAGTGTCACTCTGCTGACCACGTTCCTTCCACGGTAACTGCTCTTCGAATTGTTGACTACTCTTCTCCTGGCTGCTCTTTCCAAAGCATGGGACAGACTCTGATTCCCCACCGCACAAATGAGATCAAGCCTTTAATAAAGGCTTAGGGATAACAGAAGAAAGTGTAACACAAAACGTAACTGACAGCTGCTACTAGAATGACTATTTTAAAGCCTACCACCCTAAGTCTGCTGGGACCAGAATCACCCATTTCCAGCAAATCGCCACCCATCTCCTTGCCTTGGCATCTGGGACCAAGTAAGCCCATGTCAGATGTGGAGGAAACTGTCTTCCCCAATCCAAAGCCCACTCATGTCTTAATCCATGTCTGGGGAGATGTCCTTACAATTTCAGATTTACGTCACTAGGTACCTATCTACACAAAGCAAGCACAGCTGAAAGGGTGCTATTTCCCTGGTCAATCCACTCTGGATATAACATCTTATTTTATTCTTTATCAGTTTTGCCCACCCAATTTAGGTGATTTTAGCAATACTTAAAGAGCTTCTTTTAATGTGGACCCTTTATAAAGACAGCAAAAACATTAGGTTAGTTGGGAATGACTGACCCCCAAATGTGGGATAAATACTGTATAATTTAGTAACAAATATTTATAAATATATATAAATCAAGTCATATATAAATTGGTCATAAACCAATAAGTACTTTCTCTAACTCTGTAGCCTCTTTTTTCAACAGAGAAGCAGTCTGACCTCAAATCAGACCCAGGGAAAATAAGGAGGAGTTACCTATTGACTTAAGAAAAGTATCTGCTGAAAATATGAGTCATTTGATCATATAAAGACCAATAAAATGCATATAAACATATTTTATTTTTTGACTTGAATTATGTCATCCATTGATTGAATATTTTTTAATATAATTAAGTTCTGGAATGCTGTTCTAGCTTGCAAATATTTTTAAAAGAAGCTTCATAATAGCACACTGGCATGTGCCCTCTGTCCCTAAAATAGAGTAGGGCCACCAATATTCTCTGTCGGCCAATCATGAGGTGTGAAATCAAATCACCTCCAAGTCTATTCCAGCAGATCCTGTTCACACATCAAATGAGTGCATAGATCTATACACAGCAGTTTGTTCCTTATCCTGATTTTACTATCAAATGTATAAAAGATATAAGGCAGCACTACTCAACTCTGTAAAAGCAGCATTTTTATAAACCAACCAGTTCCTTTCTAAAGAAAAAGAATTGGGGTTATATAGCCATGATGAATTTTTACGTATACATTTTTATGAGACTTAGTTTACATTTGGATATAAAATATCATCATCTATCTATTATTTTTCCATCAGAATGTCCCTTTCCTCAAACTACCAGTAGTATTTTGGGTATTATCTAAGAGATAGATTTCTAGTATTAAATATGAAACACAAGGGACAGCTTCTTAGGTGTTGAAGCTTAAAAACTTCAAATTCTCTTAAAAACTGAAGTTTTCTAACCTGATCTTTCCTTTAAAAAGAACTGCCTCTTATTGGTTTTGTTATTAGCTGTTCTAATTCATTATTATTAAAATACCTACTGTGTGTGTGTATGAGAGACAGAAAGGCAGAGACAGAGACGAAGAGGGAGACAAAGAGAGACAAAGAGAGAATGAGAATAAGAAGAGAAAATAAACATGCTAAAAACCTTGAGCCTTGAACGTTGTAAGAAAGGTTATTCTGCAGATGGTTTCTCTATGGGTAAAATACAGGTCTCAAATATCTCTTTGAAAGTTTAACTTATTCACACATTTCTTTATATTACAAACTAGCTGTTTCAGGGTGTAACAGCACCCAAAAAGATCAGCAGAGAGATGATGGTTAGGAATAGGTGTGTGCAAGCATGGAACTGGTTATTTATGGAGGGGAGGTATAAGAGGGACAATGGCATAAACTTAGGGATTCTGCTAGTGTACCATTAACAAGGATTGTTAGCTGCTCTGGATAAAGATTAAGCTGATATAACAATAATAAAAATACAGAATAGAAGTTTACTTCTCTTTTATAACAATTAGAAAGTAAGGCAGGACTGCTCCATGAGGTCATTCAGAGACATGTGTTCCTTCCAACTTGGAACCCTTAGAATATACATAGTCAAAGTTGAGTTCACCCCACATCCCTTTTCCAGTCTACGGTTCTCATAGGGAAAGTGGGAAAAGGAAATCTGCAACCAGTAATTTCGTTCTAGGGAATTACTTGTAGAAGTCGCACTTGGTACATCGATTTACATTTCACTGCAGAGAACTGAGTCTCGGGGCCACATCTAGCTGCAAAGGAGTCTGGGGAATGTGATATCTAGCAGGGCAATCATGTACCCATATAAACTCTATTACAAAGCTACAAGGGGAGAACAGCACTGGGAGAGAACCAGGTGCCTATTTGAGCACTTTATTATGGGTTCCCCAGTTATTGTCATTCACCTGTTTTTTTTTTAACTGAAGTATAGTTGACTTACATTATTATATTAGTTTCACATGTACAACACAGTGATTTGATCTTTTATAGATTATACTCCACTTAAAGTTATTATAAAACATTAGCTATATTCCCTGTGCTGTACATTATATCCTGTATCTTATTTATTTTATACCTAGTAGTTTCTACCTCTTAATTCCCTCCGCTGTCTTGCCCTTCCCCCTACCCCTCTTTACCTGTTTTTATATTGTGGGGCAAAATTCCTTCTTTGAGGGAAAAAAATTGTGTACTGGATCTCTGTTACTCTTCACCCCAGAGACCTGCACATATTAGACCACTTACTATCTTTTGGATTAGACTGAGTCCCAGTCCCAACAAATAATGGGTTATTTAGTTCACTTTTTTTTTTTTTTTTGCAGTACACGGGCCTCTCACTGTTGTGGCCTCTCCCACTGCATAGCACAGGCTCCGGACGCGCAGGCTCAGCGGCCATGGCTCATGGGCCCAGCCACTCCGCGGCATGTGGGATCCTCCCGGACCAGGCACCAACCCGTGTCCCCTGCATTGGCAGGCGGACTCTCAACCACTGCACCACCAGGGAAGCCCTAGTTCACATTTTTGAAATGTGAGGTCTCCCTTTAAGTAAAGGTCTGCCCAAGAAGGAGAAATGTGTACCTTTTGCCAAACTGAATATGTCTATGGGGAATCTAGTCTACTCCTTTGATGCTCCTGCCTTTCTTGCAGATTCTCAAGGGCCAGTAGAGCTCTCTTCACTTCAGAAAAGACTAAAATGCTAAATAGCAGATTGCTCACTACAGGTTCAATCTACCAGGATCAGATTAAATTCTTTTATGAGTATTCAAAATTAAAACTTAACACAATAGAACTATGACATAGCTTCATTGTCAAAATTATGTTGACCTTGGTTAGCTGACGTATTAGTCAGGGTTCTCCAGAGAACCAGAACCAATACATACATACATATATAGGAAGGTGAAGACCAGTGTCAAAGCTCAAAGGCAGAGAGAATGAATCCCTCCTTACTCAGCCTTTTTGTTCTATTCAGGCCCTAAATAGAGTGGATGACAGCCCACAATGGGAAGGGCAATCTACTTTACCCAGTCCACTGATTCAAATGTTAGCTCATCCAGAAACACCCTCATAAACACACCCAGAATAATATAATAATCTGGGTACCCTGTAGCCCAGTCAAGTTAGCACATAAAATTAATGATCACTGCTGATGACTATCTTTATTCTCTTTAGTAAAAGCTCTGAATTAGATCAAGTATGACAAAAATATCAGGTAGATAATGAGGAAAACCGTTTTACTTTTTTTTTTTTTTAATTTCTAAAGGACTGGCATTTGACACATCAGCTTAGGTGTGACTTGGGATATATTTTAAGGAAACAACCATACTCCAGGCACAATTAATATGAGACACTCAGGCCACTTCCCAGGAATAGAAATATATACTTCAAATAGTCAGTCTGAGACAGAACATGTAGCAATTAAAGAAGATCTTGTGATAAATTTGGATAGTGGCCTTTTTCTCTCCCTCTCAGTAGTTTTCGCATAATATTAAAGACTTTCTGAGATACCTAGATAAATATGATATAAAATAAAAATTCAAGAATAACATCCACAGTTAGGTTTTTTCCCTTTTAAAAACCTAATTTGCAAGCTTTTAGGCTGTCTGTATCTCTTGAAATGATGTATAAAAATGATAATGACACAGACCATAACACAATCAGATAATTCAGATAATTACAGCACAAGAGTGGGTTTCTTTTATTTCAATTGGTTATTTTAATTGATCAGATAAGCCTAATAATCAAGCAATTTCTACTTAATTTGTGCTAGGCACATATAATTTCAGCAGCCTAGAAGCATCATTATGCTCCCTTAAAAAATTTGTTAAGGCTCTTTGGGAAACTGTAATGTCGAAATTTTAATGGCTTTATTAAGGGCACCAAATCTTAAAAGCATCAATAGAAAAATCCCCTCATAGTACTGCACTGGTTTCCTTGGTCTTAAGACATAGATAGAATACACAAACTTAGCAACCTTTCTCTTTCTATTCTTCAGGCTCACAGTATAGTTTAATAAGAGTAAGGAAAAACTTACAAAATATTCTTCAGGACCAAAGAGACAGAATCTCTATTATTAACTAATAGTTTTTGGTACTGGAAGATAGTTCCCAGTATGAATCCCAAAGATATAAAAGTTTTTAGTGTTCATTAAGTAACTAAGAAAAACATCAGAGGGGAAACCTAGTCTGCAAAACTGTGGCCTTGAGATTTATAATCATCTCCCCCATCTAGTCTTTGTATATAAAGTGCTTATTGTTAGGGATGTCCTAATGTGAGTGACCAAGGGTTTTGCTTAAATGAGATAACTGCTACTTAAGAAGGCTGCCAAGATGGAGAAAGCAAGTAGGTTTGCTTTTGCTGATTGCATTTGAATTTCATTTTCATTTTAATGTCATGAACCAGTTGCAATCAGACTCCGGGCCTTGTATCTGCTCTCCATCTGCTGCTGGACCAAGGCAATGAGCAAAGTACTTCTAAGGACTATGGGCTCACAGTTGATACAAGCAAAGTATCCTTGTCAGGATTAATAATGCAGGCAGACAAGTGGATGTTTATTTTAGATCATTCATTCTGACAAGACTGTCGATTTGGAGTTGCTGCAACTGTGGGTAAGGGAAGTACTGAAGGTGGCTGCAGGCAGAGAACATCCCTTAAAGGGGGATTCTGGGGAGGAGGGTCAATATCTTGATGAAAAGTCTTCTTGGATTTATCTACAGTTAGCTTTGAGCTTGTAAAATCTAAAGTGAAATCAAAGTGTATTTCCAGGACTTGATGCAATAAAGAAGTAACCATGGCAATTGCCTGCACTGCATGGAGACTGAGGGAGAAAGTACCATCTCAAACTTCATGTACATTAGAAATACCACAGTAAAGTAAGTAGGAAAAGCCTTGGAAAAAGCGAAGTGTGTGAAGAAGAGGTGACAAGATATTATTGGTTGCTTTGTTTGGTTCACACAAGTAGAAACTACAGTTAATTCATTTTTCCCTGTTTGAACTTCTGCAATTTTTGTGGTAAGAATTAACAAGACTCGGGCTCAGGAAAAATCAGCACAGAAGTATTTCTTGGTCAGTTAGTGGCATGTATTGCTGAAGTAAGATAAATGGGTTCTGATTTTGAAAAGCAATTATTCTGCAGAAAGGATATAGCCGTCCCTCCCCTTACTGTGATGAACAATGTGTTTACTATAAAATGCTAATTAGCCCTTAAAGTTATTAATGTAATTATTGTTCATCTAAGGACATAAATCTGACAGGCCCTGAGGACAAGGGCATTGCTCACTTAGAATAAGCAGGCTTAAAGCAGTTTTTGCTTCCCTATTTGCTTATTTTAAACTAAATCACTCTTCAAAGAAAGATGAAAATAAAATATCATCAAGTTGCCAGTCATTCAAAGAGGACAAATAAATATGCCTGGAGCTGAAATTAGAGGTTATGAGAGACACTGACATTTGTGTTTACAAGTAAGGCATTATTTTTTAGGCCTAATAATTAGAGCAGATCATGGATTTAAAAGTATGTGCTATGAATGCCTCATTTAATCTCTGATAGGGCATCTTACTTTGAGTACGGTGTGGAAGAATCATTTGGGCAGGGAAGAAAATGAAAAATAGTATTGCTCTATTAAATAAATATAGAAGATTCTGAAAAGAGTCTGTTTATTTACATTTCTACAGAACTTCAAAGTTATGTGTCTCTAGGGCAGTATTGCCAGCTTGTCCTCATTGCCTTCTTCAAATACAGAGGTATCACTCTAGTTGTCTGCAGTAAATAAAATTTCCTTGCCACAAAGAGAAAAAGCATATGAGAAATTCGCCAGTCATGTTCAACACTATTTAACTGAAAATGAGGTTTGTACTCCTCATTAGGATGGAAAGGAGTGGGCAGCCTCATTGCCCAAATTCCCAGCCCTTTTATTGTAAAAATTCTTCGTATTACATGTAACAGAAAATCCATGGCTTAAGCAAAAATAGAGAATGACTTTTCTTTTATAACTGGACACTCTGAAATATAACTAGCTTCAAGTATAGTTTGATCCAGAAGTTAACTGTGCATCAAGGCTCCCGCTGTTTTTCACTGTGGTTCTCACAACTATGCCCTGCTCTGTGTGTTGTCTTTGTCCTCAGATGCACTCCCCTCAGCAGCAATACTGGCTGCAGCAGTTTTAGAAATCAGAGCCATATGCTACATGGTCCAAAGAAAAAGAATGCTTTTAAGTCTCTTGGAAGAGCAAGGAAGTGGCTTGTAAGGAGGATGCCCCTGCAAAGGTCTACTCATGGCTTACTGAGCCACACACCAAGTGCAACAGACTCTATATGTGGCCTATCCAATAGTTATTACCACCTTCCTCCTTGGTAATAGAACCTCAATTTTATTTAAGAATGGAGCAGCAATGTTCTCAGGGAAGTGGGCCACTTCTTCAGTCTTCAGGGATGAACCATAATTGGACTAAGTCAATCATGGTAACACTACCACTTTTTCCAGTGACTAGTTTAGGGCATGAGTGATTCCACTCAACAGAACCTTTAGAGAAGTCTACTGGAAGCCTCTGGAAAAGATTTTCCTCTCTGACAATAGAGAGACATTTGGGTAGACATCTCTAATCTCTCTATCCTTCTTTGGATGTTATTATATAAGGAAGTAATAGTTGGAGCTGTGGCAGCCATCTTGTGATTATGAGAATCTTAGAGAGGCTGATGCAGAAACTAACTTTGTTGAGTCATGGAAAAAACCTTGGAGCCACCTTATTCTAGAAATCTTTTTGTGGAGAGGGAAAATAACCTCCTGTTCCTGGTGACACTTTTGGTCAAATATCCTGTTACTTGCTACCCAAAGCTTCCTAACAAAATCAATCCTGAGAAGTCTGGAGATGGATGTGGTGATGAGCTTAAGTCCTCCAGGCTTACCTACTGAGTGGTGGGTGGATTAGTCCTATTCAAAGAGCTCAGCTGAGAATGGAAAAGAGTTCTCTAGAGGAAAATCTGAGTAATTTCAAGAAAGGCAAAGGGGAGAGAGGATGCAATCCACCTTCATCAAAAATACCATTCAAGTTGCTAATCAGGAACTCTGTTAACTATAAAGATAATGAGATGATAGATTCTCATTTTCAGATGTCCGCCAAGCATTTCTTCCTAGATGTCCCACAAGTTCATTACACTCAAAATGTTTAAAATAAAACACATCTTTCCCCTCAAAAGCTGTCCCATCTTTTATATTCCACATCTCAGGGTATAAAAAATCTTTCACTAACTCAAATAAACTGGAAACTTCAAAGACACTCTTTTTTTGTTTTGTATTTTGGCTGCGCCGTGTGGCATGTGGGATCTTAGTTACCCGACCAGGGATCAAACCCGTGTCCCCTGCAGTGGAAGCGCAGAGTCCTAACCATTGGACCGCCAGGGAAGTCCAAAAGATATTCTTGACTCTTCCTTCATCACCACCTCCTACTATGGTCATAACTTCTGTTCCTTCCATATCCAAAATGTCTCTTGGCTTGGTCTCTTCCTCATTATTCCCATTTCCTTGCCCTAATCGATGTTTTACGCCCCATCACAATGGCTAGCTGGACTTCCAGGCTTTAGACACATCTAACTCCAATTCACCATCTCATTGCTATTAGAATTAAAAATACCACTGAATAATTTTTAAAACAACCCTTAAAAAATTTCTTATACTGTTCCTAATATAAAGCCTCTGACTACTTTGTCCCCTAAGTTCACACTTCCAAACATACTTCTAAATACACATAGTGATTAAGCTAACAATAAGCAAATTTACTTTAATAGAAATAATATTTGCTAAAGAAAATAGAGTAATACCTAGGGCAAAATAATAGAATGAGAAAAGCAAGGGCTTTGGAGTCAGGAAGTCCTGGACCTGAATCTTAGCTTCCTAGCTGAGTGAATTTGGTCAAGTCTCAACCTCTCAGAGTTCTGCTTCCTGACTCTCAGAGTATGGGGAATATAGTCCCCACTTTAAGAGCTGGCAGGGGACTGAAATGAGGTAACAGAGGTTAAGGATTTAATGCAGAATGACAGTAGACACTCAACAAATAACTATTATTGTTGTTCTTATTACTGGGCACTTACAAAATACTGGATTTTCTTCCTTATCCAGACGAAGGCTATTGCAGAGATTTTTTTTTAAATCCAGAGATTCATGTACTAACACTCACACGCTTTTCACATAAAAGAGCATACCAGGTTCTTACTCAGTGACAATGAGCAATTTTAATAAGCTTTTTTATTCTGATTTCCCAAGCCCAAATCTGATGAACAGCAGCAAATTGAAAGGCAGGAGAATAAAAATGGAGAGAAATAGTAGATGACAGCAAGGAAACTTAAAGAAATACCTTAACATACAGATTTAAGAACTCAAAATGCGCAACAGCGGGGCAAATGTACTTCGCAACCCCAGAGTAAACCACCATGGGAGGTACAGGGAAAGAGCATT
>NW_006775678.1:3058674-3122507 GCF_000442215.2 Lipotes vexillifer
ACCATGGGAGGTACAGGGAAAGCGCATTACGTGGTGGTTAAGGGCACAGCTTCTGGACTCTGCTGCGTCGGTTTGAAGCTCAGCTCTACTGCGAGCTAGCTTATGGGCTCATCAAGTTTCTCAACCTCTCTGTGAAATGGAGACAATCATCATACCTATGCCATAGAGTTGTATGTAAGTAAATGCAGAAGTAAATAACTTAATGCTCTAGGGCACTTAGAACAGTTCCAGAGCCATAGCAAGTGACCACAGAAGCACTAGCTTTTATTATTACAACACAGTACCATCAACAGTGCTTATCTGAAAGACTGAATCATCAAATATTATCCCTGTATCCTCTGTTTTTTCTTTTTTTGGGGTGGGGGGGGCGGGATATGCAGGGCTCTCACTGTTGTGGCCTCTCCCGCTGCAGAGCACAGGCTCCGGACGCGCAGGCTCAGCGGCCATGGCTCACGGGCCCAGCCGCTCCGCGGCACGTGGGATCTTCCCGGACCGGGGCACGAACCCGTGTCCCCTGCATCGGCAGGCGGACTCTCAACCACTGCGCCACCAGGGAAGCCCTATCCTCTGTTTTCAAAGAGAAGTGGCAATCACTTGAAAGGCAGGAAAGTGAAAATGGAGAGAAATAGTTGATGACAGCAAGGAAGCTTAAGCTTAATCACTTTCTCTTTGAGAACTGATGCAATCAAAAATGTTACATTCTTAAACAGATATGGTGAAAAAATTTAGGTATCTGAAATATTTATGTTATCTGCAATTCCACTGAGAGTAACAGAAAAATGAGATACTACATTTAGATCCAGAACTTTTAAGTGAATGTTATTCTCAGTATATTAAAAGAAATCTTTTCTTCCACCACGTCTTCAGAATTGAAAAAAGAGACAGGGAGAAGGACAGGTTCTTTTGAAAGGAGTTCCTGCGCACAGCCGCGGGACAGCTCAGCCTGCGTAGAAGTTCCTGCGGTGAGTAAAACTTGGACACGATTCAGCTGTTTCTAAGTGATATGAAGACCCAGGCTTGCAGTTTGTGAGACTGCCAGATCTCTCTTGGAATAAGGCTTCCCTACCCTGCACACAAATGTGTCACAGATGTGTTTCTTCTCTTTTCTGAAAAGAGACCACAAAACAAATCTACTCATTCCTATTCCCTTAATCAAAAGAAGCAGGAGACAGTGGTTCTTGCATTTTTCTAAAGAATGAGTAGAATGCTGCTTACTAAATTTTTGTTGGTATATTGTCTCAAGCTAGTAAGTATCTCTGCTTTAGAGATTTTTTTTAAACAGTAAATCACTCAGAAAATGTTGTACTCAATTTTCAGTCTAAAAGCAGATTAAAATCATGTATCATCATCACTCACAACTTTTTCATTGTACCTTATCAGGAGAAAGAAAAT
This sequence comes from Lipotes vexillifer, assembly GCF_000442215.2. Lineage (NCBI taxonomy): Eukaryota > Metazoa > Chordata > Mammalia > Artiodactyla > Lipotidae > Lipotes > Lipotes vexillifer. The sequence continues at coordinate 3,060,067 of NW_006775678.1, forward strand.
AACAGTTGTATTGATTAATGGTCTTAATTCAGTCTAATTTTGACAATAAGTTAATAGTCTTCAATATTTCAATCTTTGTAATAAATCTTCTGAAGGTGGAAAGAAATGCCAGCCAGTGCCAAGGAAACGTAGGGTTAGTGTGCCCTCTCACAGTGTAGCACCTTTTCTCATTTAATCCCTCCCAATAACCCTTAGAGAGTCTAAACAGAAGGGTTGCTAGGACTTTGTGGTGAAGAAGACTGCCTGACATTATCCTTCAACTGCAGTTGTGAGCACCAAAAAAATAGCTGACAGATAAGTCAATGAGATAATAATTTTATTTTCTTATGGAATCTTTTGGATTCTCTTAGCATTTAGGGCTTTACTCCAAATAATAACCAATTGTTTAAGTAGGTAACTTCCGGCGGAAGGATTATTAAAAGCTCCCCCATCAATATTTACTCTTGAAAAAATAACGAGAAGCAAATCAAATTTTGGAACATATAAAAATAACATTCTACTGCAATCAAGTACTTTATCCCATCCATATAAGACTCTATTAGTAGACAAGAGATAAATCCAATATGATTTGTTCAGTAAAAGAACAAAAGAAGTTTCATAAAATTCCCACCTTTTCCTAAGAATGGTGAAAATAATAGCTAATATTGACTGAATGCCTCCTATGCTCCAGGCTCTCTGCTATGGTTGAGAATCATAATCTCTTTTAACCACCTCATCAACCCCATCCAGAAGATGACATCACAGAACTCAATTTAAAACTCAAGGCTTGGGCATCCCTGGTGGCGCAGTGGTTGAGAGTCCACCTGCCGATGCAGGGGATGCGGGTTCGTGCCCCGGTCCGGGAAGATCCCACATGCCGCGGAGCGGCTGGGCCTGTGAGCCATGGCCGCTGAGCCTGCGCGTCCGGAGCCTGTGCTCCGCAACGGCAGAGGCCACAACAGTGAGAGAGGCCAGCATACCGCAAAAAAAAAAAAAAAAAAAAAAAAAAAACCTTCTATGGTTAAGGAAAAAAAAAAAAAAGCAATGATTTAAGGGAAAAAAAAAAAAAAACCCCAAGGCTTAGAGACACTAAAGAATTTGTCTAACACCTTATTTCCAAACCTGGGCTTTAATTCATCATAATATACTACTTATACTCTTAGTTAAAAAAGATTATAAGGCAACAGTCTTAATCTGATAAATTATATTTATCCTAAACCAATAGCCAATATCATACGAATGGCAAACAACAAATCAATGCTTAAGAACCTTAAGACCACACGTGAAAGACATTAACAATTTATACAAAAAACCCAAGTAGATACATATGTGGAAAAAATTATCAGCTTTACTAGTATGTGAAAGTGTAATTTTTGAAAGTGAGACACCCTTTATAGTCACATCTATTTATTTTATTGGTCAAAATAGCAAACATTTCAAATATAATTTTTTTTTTTTTTTTTTTTTGCAGCACCGGAGCCTCTCACTGTTGTGGCCTCTCCCATTGCGGAGCACAGGCTCCGGACGCGCAGGCTCAGCGGCCATGGCTCACAGGCCCAGCCGCTCTGCGGCATGTAGGATCCTCCCGGACCAGGGCACGAACCCGCGTCCCCTGCATCGGCAGGTGGACTCTCAACCACTGCGCCACCAGGGAAGCCCTCAAATATAATTCTTTTAGGATACACTGGAATAATTACTTGTAGAAGGGCAAATGTCTCAACATCTCTGGACAGAAATTTATCAATAAATATAGACTCAGACATTTCATACCCTTTGTTCAAATAATTCAAAACATTGTTCAAAACATTACATATTTACCCTAAGGAAATAATTAGAAATTTGAACAATTTATACGAAAAGCTATCCTTTGAAATGTTATATCTAACTCTGAAAAAATTGGAACCAGCCTAACTATTGAACAATAGAGGAATGGTTATATTAATTTTAGTTCATCCTTATTACAGAATATTAAGCTAACTCCTAAAATCCTGTTTGAATATTCACACAACTTAAAAATGATTTATATCAAAATATAAATAGCTAAAGCTAAATGAAAAAAGGGTAGCATAGTTAAATATAATACAATCCTAATCACCTATTTATACATTAATGGAAAATGACTGCAAGTAAATACATCAAAATGTTGACAATAGTTATCAACATAACTATTAGGTTATGATAGGTATGTGATTGATTTTGATCTACATCTTCATATGTTTCTGCATTTTCCCAAGTCCCTACAGGAAACCTGCATAAGTGTTATACTTTTTAAAAATGTTATAAAAAAATAGTCTCATATAATGGTATTCTATAGGTAAAAATTTCAAGACTATCTCAATTTTTATCCACAAGGGGCTCCCGTATTAGTGACCTATTTTCATCCATACTTCTATTCAACTTTCACAAATGAAACAGCTCCTATCACACTGTTGATGTTCATTAGAGTAAACGAATGCATGACCATCACTGTGGTCCCCTCAGCAAGCACACCTCTCCTGCTGTTCTGGAATCCGGCTTTCTTTTTTTTTTTTTTTAAACATCTTTATTGGAGTATAATTGCTTTACAATGGTGTGTTAGTTTCTGCTTTATAACAAAGTGAATCAGTTATACATATACATATGTCCCCATATCTCTTCCCTCTTGCATCTCCCTCCCTCCCACCCTCCCTATCCCACCCCTCTAGGTGGTCACAAACCACCTAGCTGATCTCCCTGTGCTATGAGGCTGCTTCCCACTAGCTATCTATTTTATGTTTGGTAGTGTATATATGTCCATGCTACTCTCTCACTTTGTCACAGCTTACCCTTCCCCCTCCCCATATGCTCAAGTCCATGCTCTAGTAGGTCTGTGTCTTTATTCCCATCTTACCCCTAGGTTCTTCATGACCTTTTTTTATTTTTTCTTAGATTCCATAGATATGTGTTAGCATACGGTATTTGTTTTTCTCTTCCTGACTTACTTCACTTTGTCTGACAGACTCTAGGTCCATCCACCTCACTACAAATAACACAATTTCGTTTCTTTTTATGGCTGAGTAATACTCCATTGTACATATGTGCCACATCTTTTTTATCCATTCATCTGTTGATGGACACTTAGGTTGCTTCCATGTCCTAGCTATTGTAAATAGAGCTGCAATGAACATTTTGGTACATGATTCTTTTCAAATTATGGTTTTCTCAGGGTATATGCCCAGTAGTGGGATTGCTGGGTTGTATGGTAGTTCTACTTTTAGTTTTTTAAGGAACCTCCATACTGTTCTCCATAGTGGCTGTATCAATTTACATTCCCACCAACAGTGCAAGAGGGGTCCCTTTTCTCCACACCCTCTCTAGCATTTATTGTTTCTAGATTTTTTGATGATGGCCATTCTGACCGGTGTGAGATGATATCTCATTGTAGTTTTGATTTGCATTTCTCTAATGATTAATGATGTTGAGCATTCTTTCATGTGTTTGTTGGCAGTCTGTATATCTTCTTTGGAGAAATGTCTATTTAGGTCTTCTGCCCATTTTTGGATTGGGTTGTTTGTTTTTCTGATATTGAGCTGCATGGGCTGCTTGTAGATTTTGGAGATTAATCCTTTGGCAGTTGCTTCATTTGCAAATATTTTCTCTCATTGTGGGGGTTGTCTTTTCATCTTGTTTATGGTTTCCTTTGCAGTGCAAAAGCTTTTAAGTTTCATTAGGTCCCATTTGTTTATTTTGTTTTTATTTCCATTTCTCTAGGAGGTGGGTCAAAAAGGATCTTGCTGTGATTTATGTCATAGAGTGTTCTGCCTATGTTTTCCTCTAAGAGTCTGATGGTGTCTGGCCTTACATTTAGGTCTTTAATCCATTTTGAGTCTATTTTTGTGTATGGTGTTAGGGAGTGTTCTAATTTCATTCTTTTACATGTACTTAATCGTAGTACAAACTGTCAGTCCTGCCAAAAGAAGTAGGGAACAAGGAGTGGCAAGCCTGAGGTAAACAACTGCCAGGGTCTGCGCTTAAAGTGTAAGCAACCCATTCTTAAGTGTAATGATAAAACTGTCACTGAGTCCTGGTTCTTGTCCCCAATCACCCTCAGACCACTAACTGTGAGAATCTATGGGGCAGGCTCCCCCTCTTTGGGATATATGTCCATTTGTTCAGTTCAAAGAAGAAGCAATTCTCACTTGACAAAAAGGTTGGAATTCTGTAAACTGCTAAATTTCTTGATGAGATTTCCAGAGTCAAGTGACTTCACACAATAACTTCTAGGCAAGCTTGTCCGTACTTTGAACAAATCCCCTCTTTATTCTAAATATCCATAGAATAATGTACATATACATAGACATCGACATAAATATGTCTTCCAGGTGCTGTACTGGAAATTGAGAGTCAGACAAGACAGAAAGGGATTTACAGTCTTCTAGCACCTTCCAGCATCAACAATGCCTACCCAACTAAACTCAACATTTATTTGTCCATGGTGGGGGAAACATTAGAATAAATTATTTCAGATTCTAAACATTGATTGTATTAGGGCAATGGATCAGTGAAATGATTCTTTTTCATTTTAACTTTTCATAATTTTTCCAAATTTTCTTTCATCGAGTATGTATTACTTTAATAATGGAGAAAAAAAAAACATTAAAATGCTTAATATTCTCTGCCCTTGCAGAAATTAACACCTGGCAAGGAGAGAGTTTTCAGACTAGGTATATGACAGTATAAAGAGTACTACCCTCACAATACAAGGTTTTGGGGAGCCCCAACGAGAGAAAAGATGAATTCTGTCCAAGAAGGAAGAGGAACCACAACGTTAGCTTCTGAAACAGGCCTTGAGGAATGAGTAATATTTGTATCTGATGAAGAAGAACACTCCAAGGAAGAAGGCAGCATGGAAAGACTCAGACATGAAAGCCCAGAACATGCTAAGGAAAGGGCAGTTAATCTGGGGTCATGGCCCTTATTTGATGTGGCCATCCCAACTGTCACCCTATCCCAACCCAATATTCAATCTTGATTAACTTTTAATTCTTCAATACGCATTTGGATTGTTTCTTATTTTAATATGTTTCACGTTAAATGTGTCTATGTGTGTCATCTGTACCAATGTTAATATTATTTCAAAAATGAAACTGATTTCAAACTTAAACAGATTTAGGTGTTCAGTCAATTCATTCGATTTGCATTTTAGATACTTCTCTTGAGAAATTATAATGGTTCCCCACAGCTCATTATTTCTTATCAATTTGATTAAAGGTTCTGTAACTTACCTAACTCAGGTATAGAACAACATTTAGGAAAACATATTTAACTGGTTTTATGACATATGTGAGGATGTGAACTATAATATAAGTATGCAGAATAGTTTCTGGCAGAAATCTTTTCAGACACTTCAACCAGAGACTCCATTGAATCAACATAAAGCCAGTTAGAGGAAATCATTTCACAGTGACAAAAGGACTGTCCAAAGAAGGAACAGAAGACTGGGGCTCTAATCCTAGTTCCTCTATTTACTAGACATGAGATTACAGCAAGTGATAAAATCTGAACCTCAGTTTTCCCATTTGTGAAAGACATAATAATAAATACTATGCATTCCTTACTTCACAAGATTATTAAAATCACATCAGAATGTACATGTCAAAATAGATAACCAACAAGGACCTACTGTATAGCACAGAGAACTCTGCTCAATATTCTGTAATAACGAAATGGGAAAAGAATTTGAAAAAGAACAGATACATGTATATGTATAAAAAATAAAGATTATGTTTTTAAAATGTATTATGTTGGGCTTCCCTGGTGGCGCAGTGGTTGAGAGTCCGCCTGCCAATGCAGGGGATACGGGTTCGTGCCCCAGTCCGGGAGGATCCCACATGCCGCCGAGCGGCTGGGCCCGTGAGCCATGGTCCCTGAGCCTGCGCGTCTGGAGCCTGTGCTCCGCAACGGGTGAGGCCACAACAGTGAGAGGCCCGTGTACCGCAAAAAAAAAAAAAAAAAAAAAAGTATATGTCATCTGTTATGCAATTGTTAAAGACCTTAAAGATAATCTTATTAGGTTTCTAGATTTTGCTCCAAGAGCCCCATTCAGGGGCCCCTAACAAGATGTAGGAAGGGTGGAAACAAGATGAGGGGTATTGCTGCTGAATGGACAGTTTCCTCTCTCTCACACCACATTTTCAGCTGAGGAGTCCTAGATTATCTGCTTTACATACTGAGCTTCACAAAAGCTTCCATTTGAAGAAAATGCCCAATAGTTTCAAAGGACTGAAAACCACTGATTTATCCAACTGTCTCATATAACAATGAAAAAGTAAAACAGAGAGAAGCTAAATAACCACCCCGCCCCAGCTTTAAGTAACTATTATAAAGGGGCTGGGCAAATAATAAAATCCAAGCCTTCTGTTTCCCAGCCCAGTGCCTTTTATGACATACCACATGGAAGTGTTAAATAAATATGTGAACTGACACCAAAGTACTAAGAATCGGTACAAGTGTATACAGGTGATATGACGTCACCTGTACAGTATGAAAATTCTGTTCAGCAATATAGAACTATAGTTCATTCATTAACTTGCATATTTATTCAATAAATGTTAAGTGTCAGACATGTGCCATTGTTCTAAGTACTGATTTCAACACTGTATACAATTCAAAGAAGTTATGACATCCAAGCTTAACACTGAAATACAACATTCCACTTTTTTATGGAATTGAATAATAGATGGAGTATTATAAATTTAATTATTGCCCATACAAAAATACTTCTTTAATTTCAATAGTGAAATAAACACTAAATTACTTGTATCTGGGCACACCTCACTGAATTTCCTCTTATTAATTGGCTCCTTCTATCAAAAGCTAACACTCCACTTGTGAAATACCTTCCACCTACTCTCACCTTCAAGGAATTGGAAACTTCAGGCACCTCCTTTCTCTTCTTTATATTTATTTTTCTCCCTTTCTGGTGATCATTCTGAAGGATGTAAATATGCTCTAATATCTCCCATATTGAAAACAAAACAAAACCCTTCTTTGCCCCCGTGACCAACTGCCACCCTATTTCCTTTCTTTGTTTCAAAGCAAATATTTTTGGAAAGAGCTGTCTAAAGCCACTGTGTTTTTCCCATTCTTACCCCCACCAGTATCTATAGTAGAAGGCAAGCTCCGTTGTCTCTTCCCTCTAGTATGTGAGAAAAGGGATCCTGTTTGTTCACCAGCCCCAGCACTTGGAACACCACCTACCACATGCCTAACTCAGTAAATATTTGTAAAAATAAATCATCTAGAACCATACAGTGATTTAGTGAATTATGTATTACATAGCTTGCCAATTTCTCATATATTTCTGAAGGATGGATCACAATATAAGCTAAATCTTAACTGATCCCAAATTATATAAATTCCTTCAACCACTATTTGAAAAAATGTATAATGACCCATAATGCTAGAGTAAAGTTAATCTATAAATGAAATTTAATCCCTACCAAAATTTCAACAAGGATAGTTTTTATATAACTTGGCAAGATAATTCTAAAATCCATTTTAAAGAACAAATATTTTTAAATAACTAGGAAGATTTGACGCAGAAGAATAATGTAGGTAAAATTACACTACAAGATATAAAAACTGTTACAAAATAACAGTAATTAAAACAGCGTGAATCTGGCACAGGATGAGAGCTCAGAAACAGATTACAGAGTTCAGAATTGAGCTCAAATATATTTAAGAATTTTGTAAATAAAAAAGATTGCACTTCAAATCAGGGAGGGACAGAGTGGTTACTCAATAAAAGGTCTTGGGACAACTGCCTACATACTTGCAAAATAAATAAGTAACCCTTCCTTACTCCTCACAGTGAATTCCAAACAAATTCACAGTAGAAAATAGAGTACTGGAAAATAATTTTACAGCCTTGGAGTGAGGAAGGCCTTTTGAGTATATCAACAAAACTAAAACCATAAAGAAAAACACTGACTGGAGACAAACTCAACGACAAACTTAAAAGTGAAAGAATGCATATGGTAAAAACAACAACAACGAAAAAACTAGAAAACCCTGTCAATAAGATTAAAAGGCAAACAAAAAGCTAGCAAACATTTTTGCATCATATATATGGTAAAGGATTACAAAATCCTTGTCATTGTTAAATCAACTGGGAAAAGAACATTCCAATAGATAAATGGGCAAAGGAAATAGATAATCCACCAAAGAATAACTATAAATGGTCAGTAAACATGTAAAAAGATAGCCAGTCTCATTAGTAATCAAAAGAAGGTAAGTTAAAATATTAAATTTCCTTTACCTATTATCTTAGCCAGCTAAATTTAGAGTATTGGAAATACACTGGATTGGCAAGGGGATGGAAAACAGAATTCTTATGCACCTGTGACAGAGTAAACCGACACAAAGTTCGTGGGAGTTAGTCTGGTATCAAATGTAAAACATACAATAAGGGAATAACCAGACAATTAATATATAAAGGGTATTCTTTGCAGAGTCATTTATAATTGAATAAAAGTCCATCAACAGATTACTGAAAATATCATTATCGATCCATACAAAGAACTACTATGGAGGCCTACATAAATATAGAAAGATATCCATAATATGTCAAGCGGAAAATAAAAGATTACAGAGCTATTCTACCTCCTAAATATTTCTGAATCAGTCCCCTTTTTCATCTCCATCATTACTCTGGTGCAAGCGAACATCTTCTCTTTTCTGCACCCCCAGTTTCCTCTTGGGCCTTCCGCAGGTAGAATTTCCATGTGCAGCCATGGGGGTAGTTTTACAATGCTAGTATCTGATTATCTTACTCCTTGCTGAAAAAGTTCACTACCCTTTGCCTGATCTGGCCCTCCTTATTCCTCTAGCTCTCTCTCTTGCCTCTCTCCCCCTCACTCTAGGTACCCCAACCCCCAGTGGCCTTCTTTCAGTTCTTCTGCTCCCCCTTGACCCACTCTAACCTCAGTCCCTTGCACTTGTTGTCTGTCTGGAAACTTCTTGCCCACCCTGCACCACCCATCACCACATTACGTCTGTTGACACCTCTGCATCTTCCAACGCTCAGCACAGATGCCATTTCCTCAGGAAAGTCTTCCCAACCACAAAGCATAGATTGGCGCCCCCTTTATGTACCCTCATAGCTCTCTTTCTTTTTTCTTGATCACCTTATCACAGTTTGCAATTATATATTTGTGGATTATATCATAATGATCTATCTCCCTCCTCAGGCTGAGGACAAACAAGGAGCATTTCTATTTTCTTCACTATTATGTATCACTGATACATATTAAACACAATTTAGAGACTGACATGTATCAGGCACTGAAATATCTTATAAGTGAAGGAAGGAAGGGAGGGCAAAAGGAAAGGAAAGAATAAGGATTTGTACTCTGTTACTTGAAAATCAATAAGAACATCAAGACCCAAAATAACTTCTTGATTATTATTTTTAAAAAATGAGTACATCCATCACAGATTTTTAACCATAAAAGCAATAAACAGTCACATCACCGAACAAGATATACAGATGACAAATAAGCATATGAAAACATGTTCCATATCATATGTCATCAGGGGAATACAAATTAAAACAACGAGATACCACTACACACCTATTAGAATGAATGAAATCCAGAACACTGACAACACCAAATGCTGGCGAGGATGTTAAAGCAACAGGAACTCTCTTTCCTGGTGAGAATGCAAAATGCACAGCCATTTTGGAGGAAAGTTTGGTGATTTCTTACAAAACTAAATATACTCTTATCATACAATCTAGCAGTTGCCTTCCTCGGTATTTTTCCCCAGAAGATAAAAACTTAGGTCCACACAAAAACCAGCACAAAGATGTTTATAATAGCTCTATTGGTAATTGACAAAGCTTGGAAACAACTATGATGTCCTTTAGTAACTGAGTGGATAAACAAACTGTATTACATCCAGACAATGGAATATTATCCAGTGCTAAAAGTAAATTAGCTAGCAAACCATGAAAAGACATGAAGGAAACTTAAATGCATATTACTAAGTGAAAAAAGCCAATCTAAAAAGACTACATACTGTATGATCCCAACTATATGAATTCTGGAAAAGGCAAAACTATGGAGACAGTAAAAACATCAGTTGTTGTCAAGAGTTGGGGGGAGAGGGCTTCCCTGGTGGCGCAGTGGTTAAGAATCCGCCTGCCAATGCAGGGGACACGGGTTCGATCCCTGGTCCAGGAAGATCCCACATGCCACGGAGCAACTAAGCCTATGTGCCACAACTACAGAGCCTGCGCTCTAGAGCCCGCGAGCCACAACTACTGAGCCTATGTGCCACAACTACTGAAGCCCACGCGCCTAGAGCCCATGCTCCACAAAAAGAGAAGCCACCACAATAAGAAGCCCGCAAACTGCAACGAAGAGTAGCCCCCGCTCACCACAACTAGAGAAAGCCCGTGCACAGCAACGAAGACCCAACGCAGCCAAAAATAAATAAATTAAAAAAAAAAAAAGAGTTCGGGGGAGAGAGGGATGAATAGGCAGAGCACAAAGGATTTTAGAGCAGTAAAACTACTCTGTATGATTCTATAATTGTGGATATATGCCATTATACATTTGTCCATACAATGCAAAGAGTGAACCATAACATAAACCAACATGGACTTTGGATGATAATAACCTGTCACTGTAGGTTCATCAATTATAACAAATACATCACTCTAGTGGGGAATGCTGATAAGAGGGGAGGCTGTGCAGTGTGGGGATATGGGGTATATGGGAAATCTCTGGACTTTCTGCTTAATTTTGCTATGAACTTAAAAATGCTCTAAAAAATAGTTCCTTTAAAAAAAGCAGTGAAGTGTTGGGTTTTTTTTACTATTTATTCTTCTCAAATCAGAGGATCAATGATGCATTGTCTGGTTATTGTTCCTCACTGCCACAAACAAGATGCACAATTCATCTCCTGTGGCAGGATCACTGTTTGCATCAAGTTTACAGGACCTCATGAATTCTGATGCCAAGAACCAGACCCATCTCTAACCCAGAGCCCTGATTTCCTAAGCGTTGTCAATAACAAAGCCAGTTCTATTTTCCATTTGCATACAGTAAATCAAAAATTCTATGTTGAATTGATGATTCCAGATTTCTACTTCTCAATCTGTCTTGCCATGCCCTAAAATAATTCCACTTTCTTGGGGAAATTTCATTATAAACCCAAAAGGGAAAGAACGATTTCCTCTTCATCCTCTCTTTGCCTAGGCTTTCCACATGACACACCACAAAGCCCATCAAATCCACCCCTAACCACCTATGAAACTCAAGGCAGACATTTTGCTCCCCATGATTACCAAGTTTCATTCCACAGATCCCAGTTCAACATTATATTTGTTAAATTTGAAATTGCAATAACCAATGTTTATCTGTCAACACAGTGAAGAATTCAGGCCTATTTGTAGAGCCCAGCCCACTTCTCCAAATTAGGTTTTTCTGATCTCACTTAGGAAAGTGAACGACATTAAGGGAGAAGACTATAGTGGTTCAAAGTGGTTTATGATTTTCTTTTTAAAGAATTCAAGAAATTCACTGTGTATTTTGGCATCAAATACATATTATATAAATTGTGTGTAACTATAGGCAGATTGGCACCTGTGGATAGTGGGTGGTTGAAGATTTACAGTCAATATTTAGTCAACAGCTCAGTCATTTTGTACAGGATATAAATGTCTGTGACTTCTTTTATACACTACTTTCCACTGTGCTCACAAGCTCATGTAATCTTTTTCTTGACCAGTTATATGAAATAGTTTTTAAAATAATACATTTCAAAGACATTTGACATAACAAAAAATAGGTCTGCAAGTGTGTTTATATACATAGTGTAATTGAAAGAGCAGATTTACAGCTGGTAGACCTTCATCAGGTCATTCAACATTTCTGGAAGTGAGATTCCCTTACCTATATAATAAAAAATAAGCCAAATGAGCTCCAAGACCTCATTTGCCTTCTCAAATAACCTTTTAATTTATGTAAGAATCTGCTTGTATCTCACTTATAACATTCATCAGATCCTACTTATGTTTTAGTTATTTAAGTTTTTCATACTCTATCCATTCCCCTTTACCTCCTCCAATTCCAGGTTCTTGAAGCCAGGGACTCTGTTTCATTCATCTGTATATTCCCTCCTCCACCTTGATAAATTAAAAAAAAAAAAATTCTCTGATCACAGCCTCCAATCCATTCTGCTTACTTGTGCAAATGCTCTCGTAAAAATTCTACCACCTCCCATGACTTCCAATCCATAGATGCCACTCTCAGTACTCGTCAATCTTCCCTTGTCTTCATTTGCCTCTAGCATTCTTCTTCTCCATGCCAGGTTAACAATGCTATAGATAAATTTATAAAGTCATATAAACTGGTACAGTGGGTTCAACATTTTTAAATATTTCCCTCCCTTCCACTAGTTATCCATGTAACAGTAAGGTTGTTCCTCTTAAATGTGTTAATAGGCAGGACTCTGTTGACTGTCACATAACTGGGTGTGTAAGTCATTGTCTCTGTCTTCTGGTTCCCAGTCTCACCCCTAGTCATAGTCATTAATCCCAATGATAGATGTCTGTTTCAAGAGGCAAATGGGTACCCTCCAAGGCTTAGGTTCTTTCCTGAAACCCTGCTCCCCCTTACCAAACACCATTTTTGTCTTCATTGCCAGATATGGGATCTATTTATGGGGATATTCTATGACAAAATGTTCATTTCTTTTTACAAAAGCAACTCAAAAAAATATTTAAAGGAGAATATGTATTTTCCCAATAATCTTAGAAACCATGCCCCTCTGAGTCCATGCACTAGCTTTGCAGTGAAGTCTGGTTCCCCACTCTCTCCACATACATAGTATCTTTACCCCTCTGTGTGTGTTTATGTGTGTATGTGGAAGGATACATCACTGGAAAATTAGGAGCAAGCACCATTGAAGGGATACTCAGTTTATTTTTACCTTGATAGCCACTTCTCAGAGAGACTAAAGAAGAGTATGCTCACTATAGCTGGTACTGATAAAAATGCCCTTTCTTTTCCTGAAATCGTAACTCGTAGTTCATTTAGAAAAATCACAGTCCAAATTAGAAGCTACAAAGATCATATTCAGAAACACACATATGGATCAATGGAACAGAACAGAGAGCCCTATAGACTGGAAGAAAATATTTGCAAATACTGCAAATGACAAGGGCTTAATTTCCAAAATACACAAACACCTCATACAACTACAACAAAAAACACAAACAACCCAATCAAAGAATGGGTAGAAGACCTAAATAGACATTTCTCCAAAGAAGACATACAGATGGCCAATAGGCACATGAAAACATGCTAGTCATCACGAATTATTAGAGAAATGCAAATCAAAACTACAATGAGGTACCACCTGACACCAGTCAGAATGGCCATCATTTAAAAAGTCTACAAATAGCAAATGCTGGAGAGGGTGTGGAGAAAAGGGAACCCTCCCACACTGTTGATGGGAAAGTAAATTGGTGCAGCCACCATGGAAAACAATATGGAGATTCCTCAAAAAAACTAGAAATAGAATTGCCATATGATCCAGCAATCCCACCCCTGGGCATAAAATCCAGAAAAAAAACTGTAATTTGAAAAGATAACATGCACCCCAATGCTCAAAGCAGCACTATTTATAACAGCCAAGACATGGAAACAACCTAAATGTCCACTGACAGATGAATGGATAAAGAAGATTTGATATATATATATACACACATAAAAAAGAATGAAATAATGCCATTTGCAGCAACATGGATGGACCTAGAGATTATCATGCTAAATGAAGTAAGTCAGAAAGAGAAAGACAAATACCATATGATATCACTTATATGTGGAATCTAAAATGTGACACAAAAGAACTTATCTACGAAACAGAAACAGACTCACAGACATAGAGAACAGACTTGTGGTTGCCAAGGGGGTTGGGGGGTGGGTGGGGATGGAGTGGGAGATTGGGATTAGCAGATGCCAACTATTATATATAGAATGGATAAACAACAAGGCCCTACTGTATAGCACAGGATATATTCAATATCCTGTAATAAATGATAATGGAAAAGAATATATATGTATAACTGAATCACTTTGCTGTACAGCAGAAATTAACACATTGTAAATCAACTATATTTCAATAAAATAAATTTTAAAACTCATATTCAGAACTCACCCTTTCTAGGTATTCTTCTAAAAATCAATAATTTAATTTACTAAAAATTTAAAACAAGTTTTTTAAGACCTCTAAGGGTACATTCACCTACTCTCTCGTTCTCCTGAAGACCACCTTGTTTTCTTCCCTGAAGGTTTAAAACATTCTCTTATACATTTTCAAACTCAGCCTCATCACAGTCCACTGATATTTTCAAAATCAACAGTGACTTCTGAGAGTCAACCTCACTTCTGTTTGACAGTCCTCCCACAGTTTACACATGTTACCTTCAAATGACTTGGCTTTAATTCTAGGGTTTGTACAAACTAGAGTTTGTAATTAACCCATGGTGTGACTATTTGATGCAGGTGAATTTTTACCAAACCTGGAAGGGGCCTCCACAAGAAGCAAGCAGGAGCCTCACTCCACAAACTCAGATGGGCAAGAGACCAGCTTTATTTTCCCATTATTCCACTTCCTTTCTGAGTCTCCATTCTGTGGGGTTAGTGGGCAGTTAATTCCCAGCAATCAGCAACTCCACTTTTCCTGGGGTTGGCCTAACTTTCTGAGGACAGGGGAGAGCTTTCATAGTAGCAAGACACTGATAAAGGGCATTTGCCATTCATCTACACGAAGTCTCCCCAAGGTATTCCCTTATGGCTGTCTGTATGATCCCATCAAACCTGGCTGTTCTCTCCCCTATTTACATTCCTGGGGACCCAGGAACTGTTTGAGCTTTGGTACCACGCTGGGGCACCAGAATCTCTATGAAGTGATCTGTGACCCCATTTACCTAGCTCTAACTTACTGCCAGTTGTTGTTGCTTCTATGGGCATCTACCCAGGACGTAGGAAACAGATCGCCCCTGATCTCAGCATCTTTGAGTTTCTTGATGGTTGGCTGTGCCCCTAAGACTTTCTCTGGGACCCACCTACATCTCTGCCCTCCTTACTTCCCCTCCATATACTTTCCCATCCCCATCCAAACTCCCCATATTCCAAGAAATATTTTTCTCATCTATAGAAAGCCCAGAGATAAACCCACACACCTATGGTCAACTAATCTATGACAAAGGAGGCAAGGATATACAATGGAGAAAAGACAGTCTCTTCAATAAGTGGTGCTGGGAAAACTGGACAGTGACATGTAAAAGAATGAAATTAGAACATTCCCTAACACCATACACAAAAATAAACTCAAAATGGATTCGAGACCTAAATGTAAGACCAGACACTATAAAACTCTTAGAGGAAAACATAGGAAGAACACTCTTTGGCATAAATCACAGCAAGATCTTTTTTGATCCACCTCCTAGAGTAATGAAAATAAAAACAAAAATAAATAGGACCTAATGAAACTTCAAAGCTTTTGCACACCAAAGGAAACCATAAATAAGACGAAAAGACAACCCTCAGAATAGGAGAAAATATTCGCAAACGAATCAACGGACAAAGGATTAACCTCCAAAATATATAAACAGCTCATGCAGCTCAATATTAAAGAAACAAACGACCCAATTCAAAAATGGGCAGAAGACCTAAATAGACATTTCTCCAAAGAAGACATACTAAGAAGCCAAGAAGCACATGAAAAGCTGCTCAACATCACTAATATTAGGGAAATGCAAATAAAAACTACAATGAGGTATCACCTCACAGCAGTTAGAATGGGCATCATCAGAAAATCTACAAACAACAAATGCTGGAGAGGGCGTGGAGAAAAGGGAAACCTCTTGCACTGTTGGTGGGAATGTAAAGTGATACAGCCACTATGGAGAACAGTATGGAGGTTCCTTAAAAAACTAAAATAGAATTACCATATGATCCAGCAATCCCACTACTGGGCATATACCCAGAGAAAACCATAATTCAAAAAGACACATGCACCCCAATGTTCACTGCAGCACTACTTACAACAGCCAGGTCATGGAAGCAACCTAAATGCCCATCTACAGATGAATGGATAAAGAAGATGTGGTACATATATACAATGGAATATTACTCAGCTACAAAAAGGAACGAAATTGAGTCACTTGTTGAGACGTGGATGGATCTAGAGACTGTCATACAGAGTGAAGTAAGTCAGAAAGAGAAGAACAAATATCGTATATTAACGCATGTATGTGGAACCTAGAAAAATGGTACAGATGAACCGGTTTGCAGGGCAGAAGTTGAGACACAGATGTAGAGAACAAACGTATGTACACCAAGGGGGGAAAACCGCGGTGGGGTGGGGATGGTGGTGTGCTGAATTGGGCGATTGGGATTGACATGTATACACTGATGTGTATAAAACTGATGACTAATAAGAACCTGCAGTATAAAAAAACAAACAAACAAAAAACAACTAATACTAAACTTTCTTTGGGTTATTTGTATGGAAATATGTTAATATAAATGTTTCAGACATTATATGAAATTTCTAAAAATCTTATATGTTCTGGTATAATGTTATAGGTCATAATTCTAGTTACTACTTTAAAATGTATATCTCAGAAATAACTAAAAGATATATATATATATATTTTTTTTATCATCTAGAGGAATTGTTTTCTCTATCTCACAAAGTTTCTTCCAGGCATTTTGTCTGAAATCCTGTTCTGGCTCTCACTCCCCTCCTGAAGTGACAAGCACCCACCTGCCTGCTCTAGCCTCCCTGGCCCCTGCTGAGTTTCTTAAGCACCCAACCTTCCCTTGGCCTGGACACTACCTCAGTCCTGCATTTGGCTGCCTCCTCCCCACCCTTCCTGCCACAGTTTAAATGTCACCTCTTCAGTGAACTTTCCCTGATCACCCTATGCAGCCAGCCATTATCCTTTGTTACTGTTTGTTGCCTTGATAGCCCTATCACAGCCCATTATTTTTTGTTTCTCTTTTGTTTACCTGTTTGTTGTCTGTATCCCCTCTGGACTGTAAGTTCTAGGACAGCAGAGACTATATCTGTCTTAAGGTTAAGAGCATGAACTTTGGAGCCAACGTGCCTGGGTTCTAATCTCAGCTCTATACTTACTAGCTGTGTGACCTTGGGCAAGTTACTCAACTTCTTTGTGACTCAGTTTCCTCATCTGTAAAATGTGGGAAACATAACTCATAGAGTTGTTATGACAATTAAATGAGTCAATACCTGGCGCACAGTAAGTGCTATCAAGTGTTTATTAGACAAAGTATTGTACCTAATAATTGGTATAATGCCTAAATCATATTTGTTGAATATAGAAATTAATAAAAGAATCAGTGAATGAATGAATGAATAAATACATACTACAAGTCCAAACACATATAGTCTTACATCTGTGACTCACTTGCTCTATTAGCTGAACCATAGTGCAACAAGATCAAGGTCATTTGCTTGAATCTTAAAAAGGAAAGCATAATTTATTGTTTCACAGCAACTAGCTACATCTCTCAGCCTGTGTAGCTGCCTAGCAATTGAATAGTGCTGTTTTCGTCTGGAATGCATAAATTCTGAATGAGTCAATGTTTGTTTGTCACAGTTAATATATAAATCATATACAGGACATGTTTTATTTACTGTAGTTTCATAGTTTCACCTGCTTTATAAATGATAGGTCTCGTTTTTAGTCATCTTATGAAAACTGTGCAATTTTACCAACAATAATCCTAGAATCTGAGAAGAAAAACATAATAGCAACTTAATTCTGGTCTCCTTAAAATTATTTACATATGTATAAAATGAATAATTTTATTTAGAATTATTATATAATTTTATAATTTTAATAAAAATTATTAAAAGTTTATAAAAATAATCTATAGGTACATATTTACCTATATATCTGGTTATGTCCATCAAAATTTGAGTCAAGTATCTGACTCAAGGAATAGTCTATGGAAGTGTCTGAAAGCCTTTCTGTTGATCCACATGTTGACATTTTTTTAATGTCCAAAAAAAACGTAAAGGAAAAGCAAAAATATGTAAGAAGATACAAAGTGATAAAATGATCTTTAAAGATGAGTCATTACTATGAATTTAAGATAATCTCCACATCTAAAAGCACAAGCATTATTATTTTGTTTGCTTTGTGGGCTTCAAGGCTTCTGCTTAGGTGCTTTTCTCTTTACTTTGCTTTTCCTCCGTCCATTCCAAGCCACTATAAAGGAGTCATTGGCATAGGGAGTTGGTCTATCACTGCCCAGTCGGAAAGAATATTATTCTGATATTAGAAAACAGAAATGAGTTTGAAGACTGTGCTTACTACGGGAAAATCCAGCCTACATAAGAATGCCCTAAGTGGCCAGCGCTCATCATCCAAGGAGGACAGGATGGTCCCCTGACTCCCTGATGAGGGGGAAAATTACTATTTTCCCAGACGCAATCCATTATCGGCGCTTGAGGAGAGCAGAACTATTATAGGTAAATAAAAGTCCCTTAATCTGTTTGTTTATATACTACGACTGAAATTTAGTCACGCATGGGGAATATAAAACTTTTATCACAACTAATGGAATAAAGACATAGGTGGATGCATTTTGCAAGGACCAACCTATCGGTTCCTGACTCTGCAATCATTCAGTATTCACTGCTAATTCACATTAGGTCCTCAGCTCCATTCCCAGAGCTCTGGCAATGTATCCACCCTACTGAGTAGAACATCTGAGAAATTTCCTCTGATTAACGTGCCTAACAGCAAAATGTTCTATATCCCACCACTAATACGTGACGTACTCAAGTAGCCTAATTTCTAACACTTACCTCTCTTCTGCTTTCCTTGAGTGTCATGTCCCGATTTTAATATCTCTATGGATATAAGGCCATATATAGAAATGCTATCTCCCTGTTACACTTGATTTTGTGCCAATACCATGATTCATTTTATATAGGCAGCTCAATCTAGCATTTCCTCTTCAGCCTAAAATCTCATCGTGTTTTGTTCAACTCACTGGATCAAAAATATATTGCCATATCGTTTTCTCCACTGGAAAACATACTTACTATCATTATTTTTTTTTCATGGAAATCAGGCTTTATCCTTCGCACACTGCTCCTCATCTCTCCCACCAATGCCTCTCTCCAGGCTACCCCTGCCTAAAATTTTTTATCATTCCAACAAACTGATATATTGGAATGGAAAAAATTTAGCTTCAGTCTCAGGGGTCAATTTATGGTCACCTTAAATAAGCCTCTTTTTTCTTATTCTTTTTTATTTTTTTAATTTTTGGCTGCGTTGGGTCCTCGTTGCTGCGCGTGGACTTTCTCTAGTTGTGGCGAGCGGGGGCTACTCTTTGTTGCGGTGCGCGGGCTTCTCACTGCGGTGGCTTCTCTTGTTGCGGAGCACAGGCTCTAGGCGCACGGGCTTTAGTAGTTGCGGCACGTGGGCTCAGTAGTTGTGGCTCGCGGGCTCTAGAGTGCAGGCTCAGTAGTTATGGCGCACGGACTTAGTTGCTCCACGGCATGTGGGATCTTTCCGGACCAGGGATCGAATCCGTGTCCCCTGCATTGGCAGGCGGATTCCTACCCACTGCGCCACCAGGGAAGCCCAAGCCTCTTTTTAATTGATGAGTCTGCTGCAAATTGCATACTTCAGTTTACTCTGTAAGGAATACAGTTAAACTAAGGCAAAGCTGGTTATGACCCATGTATAATAAAAGGAAAACAGTATCATCATTAAACACCAAATAAAGCCATTGATTCCGTGTATTATTCTGCCAGTTTTAATTGAATTGCATTTCCCCCTTTCAGTTCTTAATTATGCAGTTCATGCTGAATCTTTATTTTTGTGCACAGAATGGGATAATGTTCTCTTCCTCCTTACCTTAGTGTCTAAAAATATAAGCCTATTGAGAACAGAAAAGTCTTTGTTGGTCTTATTTAAAGCAAAACACCTGCTTTCATCCTGGGAGCTGAATGTGTTGCTGTATGGAGGCTGTTACCAAGTGAGGGGACAATAGGGCTGCTTCCTGTTGCATGTCCTTCTCCCTGACCTGTGGTCTCAGCTCTTTCCAAATTCTATCAGAAGAAGAAAACCGTGACATCACATTACCCAGCCAAGAAGATCCAGGGGACTTCTCCAGCCTGCTAGTGAGCATTAACTCTATCTAGACTGTCAAGTCTAGACAGTACAAAGTGAAGTAGATACTATTTAACATGGGGGTAGATATGATTAGTGAGATAATAATCTAAAAATTCATTCTTTTCTTTGGTTAACTTGTGGAAGATTTAAAGGCAAATGCCGGACTCTCTTCTCTGATATGTGCCATACAACTGAGATTATGTGCAAATAAAAATGAACAAAGGGAGATGGAATAAGTGTAGAAACCTAGATTTGAAGGAAAGCCTGTGATTACAATGAAATTCCTTTAATTCAAAAGTGGCAAAGGGAACACAACCTCTACTTTTCTCTTCCCATAAGGGTGTTGTCTATTTCTGAAGTGCTTCTGCCAGAGTCAAGTACATGCATCACTCTCATACCAACACAGTTTTTATTTCTAAGACTCAATTCACAGAGGCCAGATGTTCTTATCTAGAGGTATCAATGATAGCAAGTAATGGGCAAGTTATTTACCTTAGAGCATACAATAAAGGCAAAACTGTATATTTTCTGGTAGGACACTGCCCCAACAGAAACCTAGCTTGGTGAATATATCTCAGAATTGAGAATCAAGGGATGAACTGGGGTCAGTCTTTGATGTCCCAATGACATTCAATAGGAACTAAGTAAATAAAGACTGAAGACATCACCTCACACCGGTCAGAATGGCCATCATCACAAAATCAACAAACAATAAATGCTGGAGAAGGGGTGGAGAAAAGGGAACCCTCTTGCACTGTTGGTGGGAATTTAAATTGATACAGCCACTATGGAGAACCGTATGGAGGTTTCTTAAAAAACTTAAAATAGAACTACCATATAACCCAGCAATCCCACTACTGGGCATATACCCAGAGAAAAACATAATTCAAAAAGACACATGTAGGGACTTCCCTGGTGGCTCAGTGGTTAAGACTCCGTGCTCCCAATGCAGGGAGCCCGGGTTCAATACCTTGCCAGAGAACTAGATCCCATAGGCATGCCAAAACTAAGAGTTTGCATGCCACAACTAAGGAGCCCATGTGCCACAACTAAGGAGCCCATGAGTTGCAACTAAGAAGCCCGCCTGCCAAAACTAAGACCTGGCACGACCAAATAAATAAATAAATAAATATTTTTTTTAAAAGACACATGCACCCCAATGTTCATTGCAGCACTATTTACAATAGCTAGGAAACGGAAACAAACTAAATGTCCATCAACAGATGAATGGATAAAGAAGATGTGGTACATACATATATACAATGGAATATTACTCAGCCATAAAAAGGAATGAAATTGCATCATCTGTAGAGACATGGATGGACCTAGGGACTGTCATACAGAGTGAAGTAAGTCAGAAAGAGAAAAACAAATATCGTATACTAACACATACATGTGGAATCTGAAAAAATTGGTATAGACGATCTTATTTACAAAGCAGAAATAGAGACACAGATGTAGAGAACAAACGTATGGATACCAAGGGGGAAAGAGAGGGTGGGATGAATTGGGAGATTGGAATTGACATATATACACTGTTGATAATATGTATAAAATGGATAACTAATGAGAACCTATTGTATAGCTCAGGGAACTCTACTCAATGCTCTATGGAGACCTAAATGGGAAGGAAATCCAAAAACGAGGGGATATATGTATATGTATAGCTGATTCACTTTGCTGTACAGTAGAAACTAACACAACATTGTAAAGCAACTATAGTCCAATAAAAAATTTTTAAAAAATAAAGACTGGAGGAATATTATCACAGTCCAGAAGCTCAGATGACCAGGGCCTGAGTCAAGGGCAGAGGAAGTGGCTACCATTTGGACATATCCTGAGAGTTGAGGAATTGGCTTTCTGGGACTGAGAATATCTGATCATTGTTGAGGAACTGGGTCTCCCTGGAATTTATCCTAGCTCTGGCATATCAGACACTGCCAATCATGCAGCTGTATCACCAGGAGCCATGCTAATGGAGAAAGCTGTCTTGGAATGAGAAAAGGCACTAATTATTCTCATACTCATTTTACCCATGTTGAAACTCATCTGCCAATAGTTCCTTGTATCATGTACTGCAAATCACTCTAATGAGCTTATTCCAATTCTATCTTTTTTACTCCCAACCTACCCTTTGATGGACGAGAGGAGAGAAAGAAAAATGCCCAATAAATGAAAAGGGGGCTGTAGGATATAGAACCCACATGCACTGAGTTCTTTCTATGTTACAGGTACTATTTGATTTTTTTACATCAGTGACCAGTTTTGTTTGTTTTGGTTTTTTTATTTTTAATATCAGTGATCAGTTTTTTTTAAATATCAATTAGGATTAAAAATGTCACTTAGATACTAGACAAATAAGGGTTAAATGTAAGTTCAGAGCCATGGGTCTACAGTTTATAACATTCCTGACTCTGATTCTATAGTAATAGGTAGCTGGCAAGTCTATAAGTAATGTTGTTTTTGTTGTTTTTTAACATCTTCATTGGAGTATAATTGCTTTGCAATGGTGTGTTAGTTTCTGCTTTATAACAAAGTGAATCAGCTATATACATATACCTATATCCCCATATCTCCTCCCTCTTTCGTCTCCCTCCCACCCTCCCTAACCCACCCCTCTAGATGGTCACAAACCACCGAGCTGATCTCCCTGTGCTATGCGGCTGCTTCCTACTAGCTATCTATTGTCACTACAAGTAACTCAATTTCGTTGTTTTTTTATGGCTGAGTAATATTCCACTGTATATATGTATCACACCTTCTTTATCCATTCATCTGTAATAATGTTGATTTTTTTATGTTCATTGTTCCTAAGGTTGCAAACTAATGCTCACACCACAGTAACATCTATTTTGAATCAATTTCCTGCAAATGCCTTTCACAACTATATTGTTTTTATTAAGAAATTAAAACACAGCATATTTGGGCAGTGTATTTTTTTTTGTTCCACACAAATTCACAGGGATCCAAAAAGATTATAAAGGAGATAAAATTGTCATCTACAGAGACTCTCCTTCAGAAGGGTTTATGAAATTATTCTTTCACTATTCAAAATGGGAAATCATAAAACAAGGAGCCTATAACAAATCCTTGGCACAAATTCACATGAAGACTGCCTGCCAATATTTTAATTAAGGACAATAGGTTGGCTTATCAAATATAATTGAGAGAATATCGACCAAAGGTTGGTTTGTCTAAGGGGTAGTCGATGGAACATGAGATTCTAGGCACAGTCTCTCTCACATTTCCCCTTGACATCCTTTGGAAAGGAACATTCTCCTTCACCTGCCTTCCAAGAACTGAAACGGTTAAATCAAAACACTCAGTTGGATCTGACAGCCAGGTTCTATGGAAACATAAAACTTGGTGCTGAAGAAACTTTATGAAGGTAGTAATTCTATGCCTTTGGGGATCAAGGAGGATTCCCATGATGGAGAAGGGCTGATGCCTCTCCCTGGCTGTAACTTGGCCCTCAACAAGCGTTCTGATAAGATTTGCTGAACTGCTTCTGAATGCAGAACAACACAGATTTACCCTGCCAGCAAACAGGAATAATGTCCTGAGATTAAAAAAAACAACATATTTTCAGGAAAAATGGAAATCAGCTGACAAAAACACCCCATGAAATACATCCCTTGATTCCTTAATGGCATCCTCTTTATAAGCCAGATTTTCTTATGACCTAAACTGCTCCATGATTGTAAATTAAGCACTGTATGAATAACTTGCCTGACGGTATTCTAGTGATCTAAGGTTCATGTTTAACTATTAACAGGAAATAAGATTCCAGGTGCTATGACCTGAGAACAGTACCACTGGGGTACCATATAGCAAATTCTGTTTAAGTCTTATAATAAATAAGTAACGTTTAAGCGCTGGAAGAATGCAAGCCAGTGAAGAAATTGATGTGAAAAGAATTTATCCCCTGGGCTGGGGTATTTTATGTCTCAATATTGAAACTTGACCATTTTTTGCATCAGAAGAGTTATTCTTAGTTGTTGGCAGAGTAAATCCATGTTATCCTGCATTCTGAAGCAGTTCAGCTGAATCTAATTAGAACATCTGCAGATTTATGCAGCTTTCTGTATATTAAAGTCCCTACCCTTGTGAAATAAATATTTCTCCTCAATCCTTTATTTTTACCCATCTCAGTGTTAATCAGACTAATATGGTATAAATTTTAACAGCCACTTTTATGATCCTAGGATGAATGGTACAATACAAGTCTAAAATATCAAGACCTTATAAATAGTGTCAGTGTGTACTGGATTTCAATGCCTTCCAACTCGCCATCAGTTTTGGCTTAGAGAAAGAGAAACAATTATGAACTCAGTCATTTGTTTCTTGTTACTAGTTTTTCAGAGATTTTCGAGATGATCCATGTGTTCTTGGGATATTAAGGAGAACCTCTTTGGTCTTGGTTTCTCTTGATAGAGAATTCACTGACTCATGTAGGTAATTACACCAGAAAAAAAAAAAAAGGTCAATTTGTTTTTGCCACTTAAATAAATTACTGAGACTCATATAGAAAATGAGGTTTTTTCTAGAATTAACTTTAAAATAATCCAACCCTCTTGGGAAGCAAGTCCACTGCCTTTCTTGGGGAGCAAGGCACCTAGATGCTATACTTCACATTAGGACTTCGTAAAAATCTTAACCAGCCTCTCTGTCAGATCAGGCTAATCTCAAGGTCATGAGTAATTTCTACCTTAATGTTACAACACCTCAAGGTGTTTCCCATTAGTCTTAAAATAAAAATCAATTTGAATTTTCTCAGGCTGAGAAGCAGTGTAGTGTAAAGAAGCCTAACCTGGAGTCAGATGGCCCTGTTGCAACTCCAGCTTTGTCACTGACCACGTGTGAACCACTGGGCAGTAATCAAACTACCATGAAGCTCAAATTTTTCTTTGGTAAAATGGAGATAACATTTACCTTTGTATATGATTATAAGGATTAAATGGAATAATATGTGTAACTAGTACATGCTCAATAAGTAAGAGCGGAAATATAGAGATGGGGACCTGAAAAGGGGAGCGTGCAAAAAAGAGACAATTTTTTGGCAATTTTTTAAAAATTGTAACATTTGTTTAATTTTAAAAAGAAGGCACTGTCAACTCCTAACAGATTGTTTTAAACAAACTCCATCAGCTTCTTCAAGTCATGCTACAATTTAAAGCAATGATTCTCAAAGTGCTGCGGAGGCCAGCAATAGCAGCAACTCTTGGAAAAGTCTTAGAAATGCAGATTCTTGGGTCCCACCCTGACCTACCAACTCAGAAACTTTGAGAATGGGGCCTAACAACCTGTGTTAAGCCCTCCAGAGCATGCTCAAGTTTGAGAAACACTGTTTTCAGCCTTCCTTCAAATGTCAGCATAACCCCTAAAGCTTCCTCTATGAGGATGTGAAGATTCCCAGTAGATGTGCTAAATGATCTGAATCCTCACTTCCTCCCTCTTGGCATTCCTCTCCTGCTCTTTATTCAGGACTAATGGATGTTCACACTGGCCAATTAGTCAGTGCTACAATTCAAATGGCCCCAGCTGTATCCAGAATTAACATGAAAGGTTTCCTAAAATATTTGAGTGGGTTTTTTAAAAAACATTGCAGATCTTCCTGTTTGAAAAGCAAGCATTTGGACCTATTTTTATTCAAGTATGAGGTATATTCATGCATTGCATTCATGTGTTGCTTCCTCTATATAATTATTTTACATGTTCATCCAATACAAACTGCTAAAATCTAGTTTGTTAAGACTTCTACAAGTTGAGATTATATCTGAGCTCAGTCCTAAAGAACGGAAGGAATCGCTTAAACAAAGAGGTGGAGGAAGGTAGAGAATTTCAGGTGGAGGTTAGTTACAGCAAGCAACAGCTTGGTGTTTTTCAAAATGTGAAAGTAAGTCAATGGAGAAGTTTTGGGGAAATATAATTAAAAACATATTTTTCTCCCAATCCAGGAAACCTCTCCACAAACATAGAAGAGAAAGAAAACAACTTTATTATTGAATCAGTGTTAAGCCAGAATGTGATACTCATCACAGCAATCCACTAAGAGAGTATAAAGACTGCAAGATATCTCACCCTTTCATAGAGCCAAGCAGATCAACCCTTTACAAACATGTTCTCAAGATAAACAATAACTAGTCAAGTAAGAGGACTTGACAGCACCACTTGTCACACACAGTTCTTCCTAAATTTACTTAGTAGTTGGGGTGACCATCTGTGTTAGTTAATTGGCTTTATCCAAAGGAAAAATTAACTTCTCTTTATGACAAGAGGTAGTTTTGTAACTTGCAGCGAGGCACCACCAAAGTTAGGCTCCTACCCTCCCACAAAAACTGGGCCATGGAGGCTCCATCTTCCTGAATGATGACATTTCAAAGAGACAGCAGAAAGAATTTAACAATTACAAGTTCTCTAAAGTAAATACTCTAAGAATAGAGAGTAGGAGGAAGTCTCTTCCCTTATTTTCAACAGGGAGAATTAAGCCTATTATTTTTCATTTGTATTCACCCTTGCAAGAGGCATGAATTAAAGTCCACAGAAGGGGCTTCCCTGGTGGTGTGGTGGTTAAGAATCTGCCTGCCAATGTAGCGGACATGGGTTTGAGCCCTGGTCTGGGAAGATCCCACATGTCATGGAGCAACTAAGCCCGTGCACCACAACTACTGAGCCTGCGCTCTAGAGCCGCGAGCCACAACTACTGAGGCCACATGCCACAACTACTGAAGCCCACGCACACAGAGCCCGTGCTCAGCCATAAGAGAAGCCACCACAATGAGAAGCCCGCGCACCGCAACAAAGAGTAGCCCCTGCTCACCACAACTAGAGAAAGCCTGCGCGCAGCAACGAAGACCCAATGCAGCCAAAAAATAAATAAAGTAAATTATAAATAAATAAAATAAAGTCCAGAGGAGACTGGATTTTTGCAGGGTCTTAGACTCTCAGAGAAACAGAACCCCACTTGAAGGTTTGTGACATGATTTAATTTATATCTTTAACGAGACATTTAGCCCCCTTGATATGATATACTGAGAAGGGCAGGATATCGCTTTTGTGATAATTCTTGCCAAAAATGCATAGCCTAAATCTAGCTGTAGAAGACAACAGACAAACCCAAAGTGAGGGACATTCTACAAAAGAACTGACCAGTACTTTTCAAAAAGTCAAGGTCATAAAAGACAAAGAAAGATGGAGGACAAAGGAGACTTGACTACTAACTGTAATGTGGGATCCTGGATTGGATCCTAGACCAGAAATATTAGTGGGAAAACTGCTAAAAATTGAATAACGTCTGTTACCTTAGTTAATAATATCGCATCAATGTTAATTTCCTTGTTTCCATAATTGGTTATGTAAGACAATGTTAGGGGAAGCTGGGTGAAGGATATACGAGAACTCTCTGCACTATTTTTTGGAACTTTTTTATAGGCCTAAAATTATTTCCAAATTAAAATTTTTTTTTTTTAATATTTTTAAAATATCATTTAAGCTACTGATATTTTGATTAGGGGAGTGGGGAAATGGTGGCAGCAAAGATGGAGAAAATTAGTAATCATGGTGCATTTTTCAGACAGAATTGACAGTATTTGGAGACCTACTGAATGTGGGAAGTGAAGGTCAGGGATCATTTCTAGGAGTTTAGTGTAAGTAACTGTTGGGGTATGCCATTTGTTCAGATAGAGAGAACTAAGGGAGACAGAGGGTTATGGGCAAAATGATCTATAGTTCCAACCTCTCCTCTAAAATGTCATCTCATAATTCCAACTCCCAGTGAATGAGCAGAGGGCATTGATCAATGTTATAATGATCAATCAATGATTCCAATATTAGTCCTCAGAGAACTGGCTACAGACACTTCAAACCCCAGTTTAGACCTGTGTATGAAGTGCAAGCTGTATGTGTAAGACTTGTTTCTTACCCGTATTTAGCTTTGGATTCATTTTCTTCCTCTCTACTCCACCCAAATTACCCCTAAACCTTAGACAGCAAACTAGCAAGAAATAAAGAGATAACTAGAACCTTAGTTGAACCTTTTGGTCCTTTTATTTATCCAATTGTGGAAGCCAAAAGAAAATCACCACCTGTCTAATTTTTATTTAAAGAGTCCTACTGCAGCACGTGGACTTAGCTAGTTTTAACTAAACTTCACAAAATTGCCAAGTGCAGATAAAAGAAAATAGTAGTAAGAAAAATGACATGGTCTGTGGTGACCTAAATGGGAAGGAAATCTAAAAAAGAGTGGATATATGTATATGTATAACTGATTCACTTTGCTGTACAGCAGAAACTAACACAACGTTGTAAAGCAACTATTCTCCAATTTTTAAAAAGTTAATAAAATAAAATTTTTTTAAAAAAAGAAAAATGACAGAACTGACATTTCTAACTCTAGTATAGCTCTTCATCCACCACGTTAAAACTTAAAAGTGAGCACAATTAAATCAGATAAAGCAGTAACTTACTGCTCTGCATTTTTTAAAAATAATTACAACCTACCCCTTCCCAGGTAAGGGTGCCTTTTTATGGAGACTATTACTACTTTTTACAAGAAACTTATGCTATGCCTCCATAGCATTTTTTGCTCAGAAACATTTGAAATGATTGCTTAGGAATATTTTTAACGATACATGATTTTGTCACCAAAAACAATGTAAGTCTTCCTCACAGTTCTCAGCGTGGAGAAGTGACGTCCAAAGCATTCTCATCTCCACTTTTACAAAGACTAAGACCCTGACTTTTAAAGAAACAGGCAACTGTTTCTGTCTTTGCTGGCCTGACCCTGGGGCAGACTCCTTCAGCATGTGTTCATGGCTGTCCTGGGGAAAGGACGGTGGCCTCAGGAGACACTCTGAGGAAGCCTTTGGACTCCAAAGCCTTACTGCCTGGATTCACACTCTGGCTGGGCCACTTGCTAGCTATGTGGCCTTGGGCAAGTTTTCTATCTCCCTGAGCCCCAGTTTTTCATCAGAAAGCGGGGGTTAACATAATGCCTGCCTCATAGTGTTGCTGACAGGATTTAGTAAGTCAAGGAATAGAAAGCTTTTAGAACAGAGCAGAAAAAAGTTGGCTACTATTACCCTGTATACCTAGCGGTAGGAAGTTCCTTAGTTCTTGGTTTCAGAATTGTCCTGCTCCTGGATAAACCATTATGTTCTCCTTAGTTAAGGCATGAGCTGTTACTAAAACATACAGATCCCCTAATACGAGCACATTAAACTGAACCGAAAATATTTTAAAAGAATTACAAAACTGAATAACTGTACGAGAAGATTTCAGCCTTACTAGTAATCGAAGATACGTACAACAGTTTTTTAGATACTGTTTGGCTATCAAGTTGGCAATTTAAAATATATATATATAATATATAAAACACATATGTGCAAATATTAGTAAGGTGAAATGAAATAAGTGTTTACATTTACTGCTAGTAGTGAGTGTAAACTGGTATGGCCTTCCTGGAGCCTTGAAACCATGCATAAAATCTGACCCAATAATTTTACTTGAGGAAGTAGGTAATGTCTTTTTCTTTCTTCCAAATGCAAAACACATTAAAGGGCTATAAAAATTAAAGCAGTATATTATTTGAATAAGAAACATAATAGAGAAAAAACTGAAATAGATATGACTATTTAGTATCTTAAGTTGGTATTTGAAAGGAGTGGTAAAAGATGGTATGGAATAGAAATGATTTGGCGACAACTGGATATTCTTTGAGAAAGAAAGAAAGTTAGACCCTCCTCCTCATACCATTAAGCAAAAACTAATTTCAAATGGATTAAATATCTAAGCACAATAGTCCTAGAAGAAAACACAGAAAACTATCTCATAAACTTCTTTTTTAAATTTCTTTTTCTATTTCTTTATTTCTTTTTTTTTTTTTTGGCTGTGTTGGGTCTTCATTGCTGCAAGTGGGTTTTCTCTATTTAAATATTTTAAATATTATTACTCAGATATTTCTCTTCCAGGAAGATACATTATGTAAATACTCAACATGTACACAAAGTTATATGTCCAAGGGTGATTATGGCAGTTTTGTTTATAATAGGGAAACAAACAAACAGGAATAGTTCAACAGTAAATCAACTGGGGAATATGGGATTCAGCTGAAAGGGGGTGTACAGTCCAAAAAAAATTTAATAGCAATAAACGAATAAAAATTTAAAATAACGTGTCATAACCAAGTTATTGCTTTAAAATTTACCATTCAGGGCTTCCCTGGTGGCGCAGTGGTTGAGAGTCCACCTGCCGATGCAGGGGACACGGGTTCGTGCCCCGGTCCGGGAAGATCCCACATGCCGCGGAGCGGCTGGGCCCGTGAGCCATGGCCGCTGAGCCTGCGCGTCCGGAGCCTGTGCTCCGCAACGGGAGAGGCCACAACAGTGAGAGGCCCGCGTACCAAAAAACAACCAACAACTTACCATTCATCTACAATGAAATACTTTACTTTCACTAAAAATGACACTTTAGGGACCTTCCTGGTGGCGCAGTGGTTAAGATTCTGCCTGCCAATGCAGGGGACACAAGTTCGAGCCCTGGTCTAGGAAGATCCCCCATGCCACGAAGCAACTAAGCCCGTGCGCCACAACTACTGAGCCTGCCCTCTAGAGCCTGCGAGCCACAACTACTGAGCCCACGCGCCACAACTACTGAAGCCCGTGCACCTAGAGCCTGTGCTCTGCAACAAGAGAAGCCACTGCAATGAGAAGTCTGTGCACCGCAACGAAGAATAGACCCCGCTTGTCGCAACTAGACAAAGCCCATGCGCAGCTACAAAGACCCAATGCAGCCAAAAATAAAAATTAATTAATTTTTTAAAATAATACTTTAGAATATTTACTTAAATAGGAAAAGGTCCATGGCTTAGAATGAGGTTACAATATCACATGTTTAGTATGACCTATTTTTGCAACACATATATCTCCAAAGGAAGGAAAACATTAACACACGAACACATTAACAATGACATCTCTGGGTGGAGTATTCCAAGGTAGTTTAATTTTTTCCCTTTATTTGTATTTTCCAATTTCTTCAATAATCACAACTGTCTTTTATAATTAGGGAAACAAAAGTTTAACAGGAACAACAAGATGAAGAATTGGGACAAGGAGAAGAATTCCTGGAACTAAGGCAGAGTGCTTTATTTTCTCTTTCTCCCCAAACCTCAACCACCTAAAATGAAATGCTTTATGCTTATTTTGTACATCTAAATGCAAAATGTTTTCATTTCATCTCCAAAGCATCAATAATACCGTCCACACTCACATCTGTTAATCTGTTATGTTGGGGGTTTTAGAATCTGTATGGTGGGATCTATGAAGTCCACATTCTGCTGTCAATCTTAACACCAGGGGTTTTAGAAAGTAGCATGAATGAAATGTGCTAACCCTAGCCTTGGGATACAATAATTTTACAAAACATGTTTATTTTTTTAACCAAAGAATTAATACACATTTCAGCTGCTATACATAAAAATATTCACTTTTCAACTTGAAAGCTCAGCTGCAATGGGAAGAGAATACAATGCCTTGTAAGAAAAATTTAAAGTTGTAAACTTGTGTGGCCATGCATTAAAACTCTGAAAAACTGTGACCATCCAAGGATTGCTCTCTGAATGGGTCTTTTATTCCAGTGAGCTGGCACAGTGAAAGATGCCCTGCATTGTTCTGACATCACACCAGGGTGAAAACACACATTTCTGTTGACATCGATACAATGCACTACAATATATTTTTTATATCCTCTGTAGGTGTTCTGAAAGGACCCCATTGGTGGAAATGTTTTTTTAAAAAATTGCAGGAAAATCCCTGCAATGAATAGAGCACAAAAGCATTTCAATTTCCTAGGAAAAACTGGAGTCTACTTAGAAATGTAACAGTAACATTAAGCATACAAATAGAAAGAAATTTCAAAGGGAACATATAAAACACTTTTCCTGTGTCACAGTTCATTATGCAAATGCTACACATCTTAGTATAATGCAGTATACTTCAGAAAATTAGTTTATCAGGAAACTTGTGCACAATAAAACTAAGCGGATCAAGAGAAACTTAATTTTGATGTAGACATGGTTTTACCTCTCCCTCAGCTCTTTTGCTCCCATGCTTCCTGATCTTAATCAAAATTATCTTTATTTGAATTCTTATAAATGAGTTTTCTTGTGGACTTTATAGCCCCTCTATCAAATTCCAGAAATCAAACTCTAAAATATTATCAGATGAAGGTGTGAATGGCAATATGGATAATACGGGATGAAATTAAACCAGTGGGAAGCCAGACAAGTAAGGAACAGATGCAAAGTTTGGACTCCAGTGGGTCTTGGATATGGAATACTCAAGTGTAAGAAGAGCTCAAAATCTTGTTACATGCAGCTTGACTCAGAAACTGGAGAAGCACAAAAGAAGCTACTCACCAAAATCAATTCATCTCAGCCATATATATATATGTATCCGTCTCCTATGACTCTCACATTGTGCAAAACAATAGCCCCAAAAGAATTACAGCAATTGGGGTACTTAAACATTTGCTAGCTTAATTTGATGTTAATTATAGAAAGATATAGATAGATATTAAGTGAAAATAGTGTAATACTGTGTGCTTAAATTGATATGGACTCCATTGTATAAAAGTGTCAAAATGAAGTGATTTAGGATTCTATATGCTGTATCTGCTCTCTTATATGCATATTCACATAGTACAATATCCATATAATAGTAATTCTGTCCTAAAACATGTAGAACACCCCACCCAAAATAAAGACACGAGTAAGAATGAAACCAGTCACTAATTAAAGCATTCTATTGAAAACAATTTGAGTTTTAATTTGCCAGAGAAGAGGAGATAAGAAACTTTTTTAATTTTTAATTTTTTAACTTGTGGTAAAATATAAATAAATATAAAATTGACCATTTTAACCATTTGTAAATGTACAGTTCGGCAACATTAAGTACATTCACATGGTTGGGCTAACATCACCACCATTCATGTCCAGAATTTTTTCATCTTCCCAAACTGAAATTCCACACTCATTAAACAAAAACTATTCATAGTAAAAAATTTTAAATATAGGAAAAATACCAACAAATGTACAAAAACATCATTTAGTAAGTCAAACTTAGATGAAAGAAAATAGATTTCAATGTGATGTTTCCCAAATGTAAAAACTCTTTTGTGATTTTTTTGCTATATTCTAGCACGTTTATTAACTAGTATTTTTATTAACTTCATATTTATTATCTGATTAGCTAGCTATTTCTGCTTAACCCCCAGTACACTGGAAAAAACACTCATCACTGTTTATCATCTAAGTCCAATGGACCCTTTTTATTTTTTTATGTGTTAAAGTCATTTTACAAATAAATTACAGAAGAATAAAGAGAAAATTTTAAAACTATTTAAAATTTCACAAGAATTTAAACATAAAAAACCTCACTTGATCACGTAAATTTTGATGTGCAAACATCATAAAAGATGCAATAGTACTGTCATACATACTTTTTGTGAGTCTTGTCACAAAATATAGGCATATTGAAGTCCTTCCCAGTTGAACAACAAACTAGATGAGAATGACCTATTTTGTGTCCTTAGAAATAAATTGTTCACTCAATGGTTTTTAAATTTGGGGAAATAAATGCTAGACAGCTCCATCTGAAAACTAATAATCTCAAATTTTGCTTGTATGATCAATTTATGATCTGCCTCTTTGCATTTATCATTTGATTCATCCTATAATTTTGAACCAGTTTCCTCTATTTTTTCCCTTTGCCATTTTGAGCAGCAATGTAAAATTCTGAATTCTCAACCTTTTCAATGAAAACTAAAAGCAGACCACAAAGATGATGTCTTCAGTCTTATACCATTCTTGAAATATGATACAATACTTTGGGCAACATAATAAGAAAGCTGAAGAATGATTTATTTTACTATTATATCATTTTCGGGGGACTTCAAATTTAGGGGATTCTATCATTCTTATTGATGAGTAATGATGAAATAGCTCCTAAGATGATAAACTAGCACAATGTTCCAAGATATGAAAAGTAATGATAATAATAAGATCACTAAGATCTCATATCTTAGATTTACAGAAGTGTTTAATGGGCCCATACAGAAATTGCAAGATTGAATGAGGTTTTTTCCTATTTAAAAGATATGGCAAATTTTCTCTTTGTTCTTTGGAAGGCTTTGAAGAAAGAATAAAAGTCATGAAGTACCAATCCTTACAAATAGCTAAACCTGTTCAAAAAATAAACTCCGAAACTAAAATTGGATCCAATGGATCCCAATGAAATAGATTACTGTAGAAGTAAACTGTGTATCACTAACATAATTAGAAAACCAATAATATTGATACTTGCTGTATCTGTTAGTACTGTGTTCCTTTATATACCCACTTAAACTAACAAATAAATCTCTCATGAAAAAGCAGTCAAGAGATAGCTATGGTAGTGCATTGGTTATCAGAGATCAGTATCCTTCTTATTTTTCTGCTTTGTCTTTCTTAGCATGAGTCCTTTGTTCTCAAGATTGTTTCATGATCTAATTCAACTGCTGTTGCTCCAGCCATCTCATCTATATGAGAAGCAGAAAAGAAGAATGGGGCTGGGGTAGAAAGTGTGCATCTCTCAGATGAATCAGCTCTCCTTAAGCATCCCTCCTGGATGTCACACATGGCATGTCTGCTCATCTCACTAGCCAGAACTAAGACACATGACCACACCTAGCTGCAAGGAAGGCTAGGATTATAGTCTTTCAGCTGGATATATTGCCACTACCAATAACAAAGAGCCTCCTTTAATAAAGAAGAAGGTAGTAATGAAAATAGGGTAGGTAACCAATATTTTGTGCCACAACTACCAAAACCCAGAAGGTAATCACAACCCACACAAGAAAAAATAATATTATAGATAGATATATATTATTGATAGCTCAAGTCCAAAGCCCAAAAGCTTCTCTCACTTGGTTAAAAAGGGAGAATATCAAGTACTAGAAAAATGTTAGCGATTTTCTCCTTGACTTCAATCAATACTGAAAAGGGCAATAACAATTTCCCACCAAGGATTTGAGTTAGTGATTCAGTATGATTAATGACACGTTTATGTAACACTTAAAATCACCTCCTGAATGACCAGTAGTGTGCCTCCCACACTTTGGAAAAGTAAAAAACTGGTTGCTAGGTCAAGGAATTCTAAATTAGAATTTTGGAATTTATACCTCAACAGGTACTTAGACATTATCTACCCACAGAATCATAAACTCACAAAATTTAAAATTACTTTAGAAGTAATCTTTTCCCATTGAATAGTATGATTATTTTAAAAACATCTTTGGAGGCTAGTTATCTAAAACGCTGTTTCAACTCTTGGAAGGGCTGAACCATTGCAATGAAGATAGAGCCAATAATTGGCAACCAATTCCATTTTAAAATCTTTCTAATCCTAAAAAATGCTTCCTTATACAAAATTAAAATGAGCCTTCTAATACAACTTACCCTGTTTCCTCTCTGGAACTACATAGAAAAAGGAATTTAACCACTTTTCCATGTATAAATCCTCTAAAATTTTATCTACTTTTATTCATTTATAACTTCCACTTATTCTTATTTAAAAGACCACTTGAATACATTTTCATGTAAAAATTAAAATTTATACAAATAAAGAGCCCCCTGACCCTCCCTGAATCCCACAGAGGGAATCATTATTATCAGCTTGTTATGAATTATTACAGATCTTTATCTCTTCATGCACACAGGGAAATGTATTGTTTTGTGGGGTTTTCCCATAAACTATAATACACACATATAAAACATTTTTTTCACTTAATAAACCTTCATGATATTTTGCATGTCAGGATTTATGGATCTGCCTCCTTAATTTTAACCACTGCATGGTATTCCATTGTTGTGTCAAGGGTACAGCCTATGATAAATCCTTAGGATATTTCCAATTTGAGGCAATTAACAAAACTGTTAGAGTAAAAAGCCTTGTAAATTTATTTGTATATGTAACTTTGTGCATATGTACTTGTGTACAAAATTTCCCTGAATCACCTACAAATGTGCATTTTTAAAAACTATACGTTTTAAAATGCACATTTTTCAAAACTATACGTTTTAAAATGCGCATTTTTCAAAAATTGAGCATGCCAAGTTGGCATGCAACATAACTATACCATCTCAGACCCTAACAGATTATGAGAGTCTCCATTTCTTCACATTCTCACCAACACTGGATACGATCAGTATCTGTGCCTTTTCCTAATCCGAAACAACCACTTTTTTTTAAGTCATTTGCAATATTTCTAAAATCTTTTCTTTCCAAGCCTAGCCCTCCAGTTCCTTCAATCCTACCTTTATACGTTGTGGTTTTTACACCCTTCACTATCCTAGCTTGCCTCCTGGAGATGCTTCAGTTTATCACATCACTGTAGCTCTTCAAATGTATTTCCAAGAACTGATTATAATGGTATACAACCGTACTTTGACCTGACCTGTATACAAAATAGGACTGTTACCTATCTTCTTTCGAACTGGTAGATCTTAATATTTTGTGAGTCACTGTTCTCATTAAGAATCCAATAAAAGGTATGAACCTTTTCTCCTAAAAAAAAAAAAGGTACACATACATGCAATATGCATACAATGTCAGAGGTTTCATGAAGTAAAGATCCAAAGTTAATCATTTATTAATGCAGCTCCAAATCACATTTATATTTTAGTAGCCATATCACATTATTGTTGATTCACATTGAGTTTGCAGTCAAGTAAATCTCAAGTCTAATTTACATTATATATTTAACTACTGGAAAATTACATCTTTGTCAGCCTATATTTTTTATACTTTTTGAATTTAAGTGCTGAGCATTTGCATTATTCTTTTAACGTTTCATCTTTTACTTTCTAGCTATTCTATCAGCCCACTGAGCTCTTTGTGAACTGTTTTAAGTCTGCTAATTTATGAATGCCTTCATTCATCTCAATGAAAAAGATTTAAGTAGGAGCACAACATGCCATACAGCTTCTCTCCAGAAGCTTTCAGTTTTTTTCAACAAATATTTTTTGAGTGACCACTGTGGTCCAGCCTCTGACGTAACTAAGCTGTGACCTAACACCTACCTGTCTCCCCCGCGAAAGATCCTAGTACAAATTCATCAATGTCTTGCTGAAATCCAGGTATAGTTTATGCATAGTATCACGCAGTCTACCAAATGAGTAACTTTAGGAACTGATATTAGCTAGCATTGCCCTGATTTGTTCGTATATTCTTTCAAAAGATTTTTTTACCATATTCTAGATGAGAGGTGCTGCCCCTGAGCTGAAATTACAATGGTGCACATGACAAAATGATGCCTCTCTTGCAGAGTTTATAGTCTGGTGAGGGATCACTGTGCTCATACTGGCTCCAAGTCTGCCACACCTCTTGCTGAGTGTTCCAAAGCTTCTATCGAATAATCCATTCTAAAAGTATGCCCACTATAAAAACAATGGGTCAGGGACTTACTTAATCTTTCCAAAAGTAAATAGCTAACTCATGATTAAGTTTGGCATTATTTGATCAACAGTAAGAGTGGTGAGTTACGAAAATGGTGTCTAAAAAAAAATTCAAGAATTTTTTTGTAAGTAAATGAAGCGGAAAAGGACAACAGAGGACAGCAAGAAGATTACAACAAACTCAGAACACTGA
The DNA here is from genome assembly GCF_000442215.2 of Lipotes vexillifer. Classification (NCBI taxonomy): domain Eukaryota; kingdom Metazoa; phylum Chordata; class Mammalia; order Artiodactyla; family Lipotidae; genus Lipotes; species Lipotes vexillifer. Next base: position 3,097,924 of record NW_006775678.1, read on the forward strand.
AAAGTAGTGTAATATAATCTATTGAACTTGAAGATAAATTTCATTTAATGAAATTCATAGTATTCTCTCTTATTATCTTTGCAAATTCACTATCACCAGAGGCACATCTCCTACTTGCATATTCCAAAAAGGAAGTCCAGGATCTAAGTCTCTGAGTCTCTGGCAACCAAGCTTAAAGATTTCACTGTTTAATCATGTAGTCCATATCTATGAAAATGCCCAGCTCTATTCCTAGATTTGTGGGAGTCTCAAAATGTAACTATCATAAGTATTGCTTCTTCAGGAGGGCACATGGTAACACAGAATTAACAATTCCACTGGAAAAGTTGAATTTGGTTTGTTTAGTGTCAATGAGCTTTTTTTAAGCAGTTTTCATCTGAATAGTCACAAATTGCATTTTCAGTAAAGTCCATATCATAAAACAAGCTCCTTTTCTTAGCTGCTTTTTAAAAATCTATATAATACCACACTTACTGTGCTTAATATCTAAAATAACAAAAGAAGCATATTGATTTGGGATTAATATGGTTTTAAGACCATGTATTCATGACCTGAATCTGGATGTAACATAAAAAAAAAAAAAAAATTCATGAAGTGCATTGTTAAATTAACATCAGTAGTTCTTGAGCTCCACGGGACGGAAAAGTGATTCCCTACATAAGCTTAAAGCCATAATTAAACATATATTTCATTTCTCTTTCAAGAATATTCTTTTGAGCACATCTGATAACAGCTGCAGGGAAAGCAATTGGCAGTTTCCAGTCAAAAGGAAAACTACTGGTTCTTTATAAGCTACTTTATGGCTTTTCAAATTCTCTTTTTGTCTCTCCACCTCATGTTCCACTGCTTGATGTTATTTGTTGAATCAGAAATCAGTGTTTTACTGGAAAAAATAATGTTGCTACAAGTGAAAAAAAATTAAACAGCCAAATTAATGAGAATTTCTCTAATTGCTTTCTAGTTAACCAGGCATTTCTGTTGACCCCTGCTCTGTATCTTTGAGAAAAGCTGTTATTAGAAGAAAACTACATAGTAATAACTGCAAATTACATTTTTTTAAAAACCCAAACTATTTCTATATCTCAGAGAAATATTACTACTCAGCATGGGAGCCAGGATTCTGAAAAAGATCATCACACTGTGAGCTTCTGATTACATGAGCTTTAATAGAAATTATTCATAGACTACACTATAAATAAGAATGAAAATATATATTTGTTAAATTATATTTCTATGAATATGTAGTAAATATATAAATACATACATATTTATAAACATGTCAAATGTATGAATGTATTTCTAAATATATGTATTTTTGTAAATAGCCATATTTCATAGGTATAACTTAGTAAGTGTAAAAGGGCCTATAATTCATAAATAAAACTGCCCATGACTCATCTATTTAACATAAACTTACTCTATGAAACACTAGGAGAAATATGTTCCAGTGACTATATTTTGCTCTTGACTGTTCTTTTGCACAGACAGCAATGTGTTTTTCTATTATTCTTGCTTACTTATTGTCCTGAGTCTATAAACATTAACAATTAGCAAAGGAGGAAATATTTTCTGTGAATTTAAAACATCTGCAACTCTTCTTTCCCTTCTAGGCAAGTTAACTTTCTCTGAAGCAGCAGGAGAGAAGAGAGGAAAAAATTAAATTGTTAATTTTGTAACTTAGGGTAAGGCTTGTGAATAAGCAACCAGCTTACCTACTAACTAAAAACACAACTTTATAATTATCACCTGGTTTTATTGCTTCCTGTTCTTTCCCTTTATCCAACATCACAATAAGCATTAGCTACTACACAGAATGGTTACCCACAGCATCCATCCTAAGCAAAATTATGAAATTGACAATCATGTTTTTACTTTAGAAAACATGTGAGTGAGCCAAAGCTTAGTAAGCTAGTCAGCTGTTAAAACTAAATCATCAAGCATGGAGGAAACGCAATGGCTTTGCCCAATGGGACAAGTAGGAACTAGGGCAAACTCTGAGCAGGTCAAGAATCACATGAAGAGTGGGCCACGAAAGATGCAGTCAACAGACTCAGGCCAGCACCAAAGAAGTAGAGAATGAGTATTTAGAGCACAGGGAGAATAATTTTTGGAGGGGGCTATATACCCTTAGTGTCTGTCCCCCTTGTCAGCCCTGCCAGGGCAGAATCAATGACAGTGTTAATCATTAGATTCCAGAGCTTCTAAAATATCTCCCATTACTCAACAGTCCCTTTCCTTTTCTCTCCCTCCCCCTCCCCCTCTCTCCTTCCCTCCTGAAAACATCTTCCTGAAAATGCAAGAGAAAACCAAGGATTATGTTTCTGAGAGGAAAGCCAAAATCCTCAAGATGCTCACGTCAGACTGCAGGGTCTGTATTTACAATTTCCTATTCAGATTTGTTCTCAGGCAGAGAAAGATGAACAGAAAGTGGTGGGAAGGTCCAGGAAAGATGCTGTCATTGCCCCATAGAGTACAAAGTGTAGTCCTCTACTCTCAGATAAGAGGAAGCTCGAAGGAAGGAGACAGAGAACAAGGAAGAAGGGGGTGCGGGACAGCTGAGGGGCAGTGGAATGGGGGGCATCCCATGCCTCCCTCACTGCCTCTCAGGCGGTGCTGAGCAGGTGACCCCAGCAAGGCCTGCCCCCCCGGAGCATGTTCACCCTGCCACTCACTGCACCATTCTGTGCCCCAACTTAAAATGGGAATAAAGAGAAAGTACTTCCCAGGGCGCCTGTCAGGATCAAGTGAGTTAACATACAGAAAGCTCTTAGAAACGGGCCTGGCACACAGTAGGCCCTCACTAAATCATTCTGTAAGAAATACAGCATGGCATACAAGAGGTCTAAAGACATAAAATTTCGAAAGGGTTTGAAGATGGTTTTTCAAAGCCTGAGCAAAGGAGAGGAATTATATGAGGAAAATGGCATTCTTTATCTTCTCCAAATACAGTATTTTTAATAGACCTAGAAAATGGGCAAGGGAGCTGCTGTTTGTTTGTTTGCTTGTTTTGTTTTTTTGACCAAACATAAGTAAGACTCTCTAACTCCAGTCTCATAAGTAAATCAGTTCCTTCGTATGGGCAGAGTGTGAGGGGAATTAAAACATCTTGTCCACTGCCTCCCACTGTTCTTTCCATGACAGGTCAATATCGCTTGTCCCACAAGGACTGGCTTAATGGCCTGCATCAGCAGCATACTGTGAGATTCATTTTCTTCGCAGGAAAGTCAGTCGTCATTTTCATAAACATCTGCAGTCACTGCTCATCTTTGCTGCGGTGTTCCTGTGACACATCCTCGCTGTTTCGTTAAGCAGCAGTCTTAACGAAAGACTGTCAGGACATCGACCAGCCCTGCTGACCTCTGGGATGACTCAAGCAGGGAAAAAGCCCCGAACACGGGAGAGCAATGATTTGGTCTGTGGTCAGTTAGGCAGGGACCTGACGGAACCACAATGATGAAACATGTTTTAAGAATAAACAGTGTGAAGGGGGCACAGAGAAAATTGGGGGTCAGAGCAGAGTGAGAGGAGAGCATCAAGAATTAGGAGAACAGGGCTTCCCTGGTGGCGCAGTGGTTGAGAGTCCGCCTGCCGATGCAGCGGACACGGGTTCGTGCCCCGGTCCGGGAAGATCCCACGTGCCGCGGAGCGGCTGGGCCCGTGAGCCACGGAGACTGAGCCTGTGCGTCTGGAGCCTGTGCTCCGCAACGGGAGAGGCCACAACAGTGAGAGGCCGCATACCCGCCCCCACCGCCAAAAAAAAGAATTAGGAGAACAGTATTACTGTTGGTACGAGGAGACTTGGGAAAAAGAGGAGACAGTGAGAAAGAAGAATCTCTTGAGATGTATGGGGATCTAGATCTCTCTTTGAGTAGCCATGTAACCTCAGGCACTCTCTTCACTTCTCTGAGTCTGTTTTTCATCTGTAAAAATAATAATGATTATAACATTTACTATGTGGCAGGCCTTGTTCTAACTACCTTACATGTGTCAACTCATTCTATCATCACAACAATACGATGAGGTAGGTACTAAAAGTTTTGTCATTATCCTAACCCATTCTACAGAAGAGGAAACTGGAGGAACAAAGATTAAGTAATTTGCCCAAAGTCACCCCCCTAGAAAGCAGAGGACCCAGAATTCCCACGCAGGTAGCCTAGATCCAGCGCCCATGCACTCAACACTATGCTACACTGCCTCTCTGAAGAGGTAGAGAACTGAACTAAAAATGTGTCTCAAACTTTTCTTTGAAATGGACAAAAAGACAGACTTCTTTGTTTCTTTCATTTTCAACCCTTCATAAACCACTACTATTGTAATAGTAAAGTATTAGAAAAATGAACACAGGATTGGATGTTCTTGCAATGTCAAATTACTATAAAAGTTTCTAAATGCACTCTATTTCTGTACTTTTATCACAGACCAGTTACAAATTGTTCCCAAACCAGCCTCAGTCCATCAACCATGCTACGCGCAGCACTAAACTGATGATCTCTAAATTCCAGCTCCGTGTTCTAAAGGGCAAATTTTGAAACACTGTCCATGCTTCCCTCTTCTCTACAAAAACTCAATCCCAATAGAGGTTAAAATCAAACCTAAATAAGGCACCTAAAACAGTGCCCACTTTAGGTTAGAATCTTCCCTTTATTGACAAGCATTTGCTGAGCACCTGCTTCATTTCTGGTGTTGTATCAGGTGTCACAGACAGAAAGATAAAGATACAGCCCCTTCCACAAACTCAGACTGTAGAAAGGAAGACAAAAACTACATTTGGTGCTACAAGATTGCCACAAGTGCTGATGACATTTAAAGCTATAAGAGCAAAAAGAAGAGATGTTCTTTCCTCTCTCACTTCAGCCCCTTTCGAGAAATAAACGGAATGAAAACTGTGATTCCCAAGCCAACCATTCTACCAGCTGAGTATAGGGTGGGGAGGTGTCAGGGTGGCATAAAAATGCAATCTCCAGTCAAGTCACAGCATCATTTGGGCTTTGGCCTTACCCATGCTACAGCAACCCTGGCCCTTTTCCTCCTTAATATTTCTACCAACGAGGTCTGGGTGCCCACAAGATGTCTCATGTATACTCCATAACTACTCCCCTTGATGCCCATGGGACATCATGGCTGTTTCCCTCCTACTTTGAGCTGGTTCACTGTGGTGATCTGTGCTTGCCTCATTTCTCTTGTACGGAACTGAAGTCTCGGTTCAGTTCACAGGGTCGGGGTTGAAAGGACACCGACGGACTCTAAGTAGAATCACGCCTCTCAGACACTAGTGCAAGGCTCTCTGAGACGTGCACTTCACCTCTCCCTCTGAGAAGAAATCATCCCAGTCCCCTTAGTTCTTTCAAGTAAAATGGACCCACCAGTCCTCAGACAGGCCTGATACAGGCTTAAGCTAGAACACCTGTTCAAGATTATGCCTGAAGCTCGACAATACGTCCCCTCTCCTTTCATTTTTAATGATCACCATTTGTCTATATGCCACGGTGATTCCAGGCTTCAATAAGCCTCCCCAACACTACACCCAGTAATCTACTAAGTGCAGGCAGCAGTGGATCATGTTATACGGGAATCTGGGGGGTGATGGGGCTTTTACCTGAAACTCTGGGCAATGTGGAGGTGTATAGAGAATCACAAGCCTGTGACTTCTTTGCTATACACAGCAAACAAGGGAACTTTTTGGACAATCATAATGTGCTAGATTTTTAAATGCTAATTCACATATCTTTTGACATTTGTTTCTCCATTATTCTCCTTCCAAACACATACCATTGCGCTGGGTGTTGATTCTGGAAGTTTTGCAGAATACCTCCTACATCTTAGAGTCATATTTCCTCTCTCAGCTGTTCTAACTTACATAAAACTTGACTTTCGGGTAAGACATGTTTTTTGTCTTGCCCTTTCAATTGTATATAACCTCCAAATAGTCACCATTATTATGTTTGTTGTTCGAATAAACAGTAAGCGCCAATTCTATACATCCGATGACTTCTGCTCTAAAGGGAAATGCCGGTTTTCAAATGCAGCCACACCTTAATTTTTTTACCTTTTTTCCCCGAGTTTGACGTATCTTCTCCAAACCACCTGGAAGAAGCATAGAGCGCTCTTCCCTCCCCTTCTCTCCAGCGCACCTGTGCGGCCTCTCCTCCCGATTCTCTCTAGCACAAGAGTTAAACCACCACGGCTACTCTTTCAAAGTCAGCAACGTGCCTATCACATCAAGAGCAGACAGAAGCTCTGGGGAGTTCATTATGAGAAGTAATTCTTCACTAAGCCCTTCTCAAATACACAGTGATGATTTACAATTATTATTTCTTGTTTCAAATTATAGCTACGCTTCTCTCCCTTACTTCAGACTTATGTTCCTTTGTAGTTGATACTTTGAAAAAAAAAGACTCTAGAATCATTACACTTCAGCCCCTAAGTTTGTGTCACATATCATATGTGTAACTGTGAGGAAGCTGTAACTTCATAGGTGACCCACACTGGTGTGACAGCACAGGGCACCTGGAAGGATTCAATAATGACAGCAGAATTTTTGGCTCCCAATTTTGCCCCCTTATTCTAGGTATCCTTTTTTTTTTGCTTGCTTGTTTTTTAGGAAAATGCCTGAGTTGTTTTTACAGGTTAGTCATACTTACAAGCATAAATTTCACAGTACCTAGATTGTAAACTCTCTGGGAATAGCAGTATTCCTTTTTTTCTTTCTTTCTTTCAAACAGTGATGGGTATAAAATGAGTTCTCAACAACTACCAGTCAGTTGTTTTCGAAGATAAACCATGAACAATTCTCTTGGAAAATGTCAAGAAAACAGGTCTGATAAAGAACTGAATTTGTTGCATTCACCCATTAAATGTTTTGTATCGCCTTTACCATCAGCTACAGGTCCCCAGGCAAGCTTTGATCAGAAGTGTTGCCTCTCACATGCGTATGGGGTGAAATGAAGGTGACTGAGTCTGAATCTATGAGCTGCCTCCCAGTTCTACTGCTCTGCTCCCCACTAGGGAATCTGCTTCTGCTTTTCTTGCCTTTGTCCCTTTTGACTGGAGACTGGACTATTTGACCCTTTGACCAGTTGATACTTTTAAGGCTTCCGACACATTTTACTTAACTGCCTTCCACAAAGGAAGTATACCAACACTCCCACCAACAGTGCAAGAGTGCCAATCTTCCAGCATTCTCACCAAAGCTGAGCATAAGGCAATGAATGGCAGGTGGTAGAAATTTCTCAGTTGGAATGAGAGGTTGCAGATAAGCAAAGTGAGAAGTTAGACTGAACCATGCAATACTGGATGAGAATCAGAGACATAAGAATAGCTCATATTTAGCTTAATACAGACAGATGGATATAGACAGAGAAATAATTATAGATATATTCATATACACTAATTAACATATACATATATTTTTCCTGGCTCTGTCCCCTGGGAGGTCCAGAAGTAACAATACCCCCAGTAGCATCGAGCACACCTAGGGCCCGTATCTTGGTTTCTAATACCATTCTCCAATAAAGTGAACCAGGGATCCTTGAAGAAATGGCTGATTAAGGGGCTGGGGCAGAAAACACACAAGATGAACCTGCAGCATATTCTGGTGCCAGCAAGTAAGAAAGTGCTCAGAAAACAAATGATGGGGACATGTCAGAGACTCACAAGAGCCCGTCTGAAAGAGCTCCCAGTGGCCAACACTGGGACAATTTGAGCAATAAAATAAAGAGCATAGTATTGAATTATAACCTAAAGTATGAGATAAATATCCATGAGTCCATACTAATAAAAATTAATGATTAACTAAATAATTAAAAAGGGAGAAGAGACAAATCTCCATGCAGAAGAATTCCAAATAATTTATGTAAATACTCCACCCTCAGCGTGGTGGAGCGTAATTTCCCATTCCTTAATTGTGGGTTGCATAGTAAGTTCCTTTCAAAGAGTACAGTATGTAAAGGGGAGAAATTGTCATTTATAGTGGAGAAGCCTGAAATACTCCCTCAGCCTGGTGACCAAGGTTAACATCAACAGTGATAAGCTACGTTGATAGTATGTATCCTGAATATGATGTGAGGAGAATGACACTTTACTTATGTGATATTCTTCCCCCAAAACACATAATCCCTGTCTAACTATGAGGAAAACATTAGACAAGTTGACGGACATTCTACAAAATACCTGACCAGTACTTCTCAAAACCCAAGGTCATCAGAAACAATGAAGTCTGAGAAACTAAGGGTACACGACAATTAAATATAATGTGATAGCCTGGATGGAATACAAGGACAGAAAGAGGACATTAGGTAAAAATTAAGAAAAGCCCAATAAAACCTGAACTTTAGTTAATAATAATGTATCAATATTGATTCATTAGTTGTGACAAATGTACCATACTAATATAACAGGAAACTGAGTACAGGTGAGACCATGCACCTCAGACTGGGACTTGAACCCATGTGCCAGGCCAAAACCCACAGTCTTCCAACTGGGATCACACACCTGGTTTCAGGAGTTAATGAAGCTCAGGTTCTTGATGTCTCATCGCAGAAAGAATTCAGTGAGAGACAAAGTGATAGGTAAGAAGTGGGTTTATTTAGAGAAAGACACACTCCACAGACAGAGTGTGGGCCATCTCAGAAGGTGAGAGAGGCACCAGGGTATGGGGTTGTCAGTTTTTATAGGAGTAGGTAATTTCATAGGCTAATTCCAGCTATTTCATGAAGGGGCAGGGATTTCCAGGAATTGGGCCACTGCCAACTTTTTGATCATTATGGTCAGTTTTGGAACTGTTGTGGTGCCTGTGGATGTGTCATTTAGCTTGCTGATGTGTTACAATGAGCGTCTTGAGGCTCCAGGTCTAGTGGAAGTCAACTTGTCCACCATCTTGGACCCATTTGGTTCTAATCCGTTTATGTCATGTCCCCGGGTTATGTCATCCTTTCAAAGGCTGTGCCCTGCCTCCTTCCACGTGTTTCACAGGGTATATGGTAACTCTCTGTAATATTCTTGCAATTTTTCTGTTAACCTAAAACTATTCTACAATTAAAAGTTTATTACATGTTTTTTTTTAAAAGGCCTAGAAATTGCCTGGCATATATAAGCATTCAGCATATGGTAGCTTCATTAATTTTTACATGATTTTTGCCATTTTGAAAAGTAAAAGGAAACATTTTGCTGTTTTAATTTTAATTTCTTTGATTACTAATGAGGCTGGACTTTTTTTAAAGTTTTTCTTTTCTTTTTATATCCATGTCCTTTATCTGGTTCTGTAGGTTCTTGATTCTGCTGTTTTTCTGGATTCTCTAGGGTGATCAAACTTCCCAGTTTATCAGGGACAGTCTTAATATATGTCTGCTGTCCCAGTTAATGATTAACATGATCCCCTTTCATTTAGAAAGATAAATTATATGGTCACCAACTATGTCCTGCTGCTGCCCTCATGTATTTTGTGTGTTCTCCCACATAACTGTACTACCATTCCAGATGCTAATCCTTACTCTGTCCCTTTCCAGTGCCAGTGCCCAAAACATACCTTGACAATTAAACAGGGTAAAACTGTTTGTAGCTAATAGTCTTCTGCCAAAATAACTCAAAATATTTTGCTAAATGACTACGCTTTGTAGAAGATATGGTCTTCAATATAAATTACAGCTCAGTTCAGTACTACAATACTCAATTTTCCACAGCTGGAAAGAACACAGTGTTCTAAACGTGTAGGAGTCCCTTCCCTAAACCCTTGTGTTCTGAAGGACATCTTCCTCTGCTCCTGTCCTCTGTGCTGGACTGCATTCAGTGCCATCCCCAAGAGGAGGCATGGCGGTACAGAGCTGTATACACACACCACCCTACAGCCAACTTAGGAAGACAGGCTTCTTTCTCTCCCTTCCTTCCTTCCTCTCTTCCTCCCCCCCTTCCCTCCCCTTTTTCTTCCTTTCTTTTCTTATCTTACTTTCCCTTCATCTTTCCTTTCTCCCTTCACCTCCTGCTTTAATATGGAGGTTGTTTATGGTTCAATTTATTTCCCTCCTTTATTTATTATGCAAATAAACTCATTGAAGAAAATTAGAAAATACAGATAAGCCAAAAGAAAAAAAAATTCCACACCCCCAGATAACAATTATTGACATTTTCATGTATCTTCCCCTATATCTGTTAGGGGCAGTGTACCAATGTACAGAGCACTGTTGGAGTCAAGAGTTTCCTGGCTCTCACACATACTGGCTGTGTGACTGTGAACAAGTTGCTTAACCTTTCTAAGTCTCAGTTTTCACATGTGTAAAATGGGGATAAATGATATATATTGTTAAAACATACTATATCTTTATTTACATTAGGATTAAACAAGATAATATATGTAAATCACTTAGGACAGTGCCAAGAACAGAACAGATGCTCAGTGAATGGTAGGTGTTGCTAATAACACCAATTTTTTCCAACATGAGATCATACCCACATTCTAAATTTGGTACCTGGTGTTTTGCTCAACAAAATACAAAACTCTTTATGATTAAATATAGATCTGCATGGTCATTTTTGATATTTCTTTGTGTTGCATTTTTATTTTGAAATATAATGATGGAAAGTATATGTTAAAAAAAAACTAATGAACATCATATATTACCACTACTTTAGAAACTCCCTGAGGATTATAATTTCCTTCTGAATTATCACCATTCTCACACACAAAAACAGGGCCACTAAAAGTAAAAAGTCTGGGCCAATGATGTCTTTGGTAGCCCCTTGCTCTTATGAGCTCCAGATCCTCAAACCCGGATGCACCATCAGGGCCTGGGACTAAGCAAGAGGCTTAATGAGGTCCAAGGAACAACCCAAGCTAAATATAGTATGGCTCAACAAAGTATGAATTTTGGGTAGTGTTTTTGTAATTGTATTTGAGCAACTGCCTCTTTGCAGGGTTTATTATTCTATTTGGGGGACTGTTGTTTGTTTGTCATTGTTGTTTGTGTTGTTCAAGAGCAAGGATTCAGCTTGTATTGGCTTTCATAGTTGAGAAATTAGAAATCAGAAAGCATAATTTCTGTTTACTCTTAGAAAACAGAACCTTAGAAACTATTTCATGGGTAGAATCAATACAACACGAAGAACAAGTATTGAGTTCTCGAGTATTTGACTAGATTTTCCCTGGAGAAAAGTCTGGGAGGGCTAAATCTGGGGGGACACACATAGGCATATGTACTCTTTTAGAGTTCTAACATAATAGCAGTAATAGCCCTTTGCACTATGACATATGATATATTTCATAAGCAGTCCATATGTTTCTGAATACATTTTCACATAGCATTCTGTAAAAAACAAATAAACATAATGTATATGAATCAATTTAAGAAGGCTTGATGATATATAAATCTTCCTGTCAGTTAACTGGTCCATTTCATCTATTAGAAGTCCCTAACAAGGACAGGTAGTACAGTCCCTGGCATTTCAGGTAATGATAAATACCTGTTGAACTGATTTTGAGGTAAACAGCTATAAAATATGGTATGGAACTCTGAGTTTGGTTTATTGGTTACATGGAGAGTGTCTTCAAAGTATCCTTCAGCTTAAAGCACATTTATTAAGGGCTTACTAAATAAGCATGAGCCATTGTAATAAGTGTTTCACATGCTGACCTCACTTCTCTGACAGACAGGAAAACTGAGGCCCTTAGAGGTCAATCACCTACCAAGGGACCACACAGCTAATAGGAGGCAGAGTGAGATTGACACACGAGCCCCACTTCTCTCCTTTGTGGTACCTGTCCTGGAGCCATCTATGGGCAGTGACACCAGGATCAAGTCCAGGCACCAGAATCACTCCTGAAGCTCATCAATTATTAAGCTAAGACTGATGAAAAGAATTAATATAACACAAATCAAAGTCATAACGTATGTGGACATTTTGATCCATAAAGTGAATAGTAATTGAACTTATTCCAATTTTTGTACAATTTCACAGTTCTTTCAGACTACTTTCTCTCAGGTGTCCGAGATAAGGACTGAGAGAGAAAACACAGTACAGTTCCTATGTTTAGCCCTTTACTGTGATAGTGTCTGAGGACAGGACTCAAAGTCAAAATAATAATATAAAAACAAAGCATTTTCACCATATTCCAGAAAACTTTATATGCATTCTCATTATATCTTCACAATTCTTAGAAGTAAGTATTTCTATCCTTTTTCTACAGATCAGAAAATTAAGAAGCTTGCAGGAGAAAGATAGTTATGCAGGCCACCAAGCTGGGTTCACAGCCTGGCTCCATCACTTCCTCTCTCTGTGACCTTGAGCAAAGCTGACATTCTGCCCATTATACTATACTGCCTCCTGTGGTGCCACTATATACTACACACAGGCCAACCTCAGACAAAACTGTGACGTAGGCAGGATGTCCTCAGTACCTCCCGTTATCCCATACCCTGCTCTTTTCCCTCCTTTCAATGCACCCATTTCTCCCAGGTTCCCAAGAGTCTCATCCTGTCCAGATTCTCCTTAGCAAAGAACACACAGTTCAGCCAGGGAAAGCAGGAGGGATGCCATTACCCGAGAACAAGGAAATAGGTAAAAATATGTTTTTTTAAATATATGTAACAGCTTTATAGAGATAGAATTTGCATGTCATATAATTCACCCGTTTAAAGTGGGTAGTCCAATGGTTTTTAACATATTCACAGAGTTGTGCAACCATCGACACAATCAATTTTAGAACATTTTAAACACTCCCAAAAGAAATCCTGCATACGTTAGCCTCTCCATTTCCACATACCTCCTACACCAGCCCTAAGCAACTACTAATCTGCCTTCTGTACTTATAGATTTGCCTATTCTGGAGATTTTAAATAAATGGAATGATATAACATGTGGTGTTTTGTAGCACAGTGTTTTCAAGATTCATCCAAGTTGTAGCACATATCAGTACTTCATTCCTTCTTACTATTGAATAACATTCCATTGTATCGATATACCACACTTTGTTCTTCCAGTCATCAGTTGACCAATATTTGGGTTGTTTCCACCTTTTGACTATTATGAATAACACTGTTATGAATATTCATGTAAAAGTTTTTGTGAGGAACTATGTTTTAAATTCTACTGAGAATATGCCTAGTAGTGGAATTGTTGAGTTAAATCTTTTGAGGAAATGACATGCTCTTTCTAAAGAAGCTGTACTATTTTCCATTCCCACTGGCAATGTACGAGGGCTCCAATTTCTCCATATTCTCATCAACACTTGTTATTGTCTGTCTTTTTTTCTAGCCACCCTAGGGAGTGTGAAGTGCAACCTATCTCATTGTGATTTTGATTTGCATTTCCCAATGACTAACGAAAGTTCATTTTTAGACACCCTTGAATTTGAGATGCCTGTGAAACATCTAGAAAGCTTCTAAAAATGCAGCTTTAAGTTTAGTAGAAATTCTGAACTGGGGGTAGCTGCTGTATTTACACTTGGAAGTCATCAGTGTAATGATCTAAAAGAAAGTATTTCTATTTGTGGGATTTAGGCACTACAGCATTAAGTGGAAATTATTTGGAACATGGGATTCTCCCAAGAATTACAAATTGCATCACATGAGTAACTACTAACTCTATTCACACCCAAGACTAGCCTTCGCTAAGGAAATTATAATCAGGTTCTTCCTGTTTTGTGTTATGTCTAGGGACTTTCGGACAGTGCGGAGGCTGTATAGCTAGGAATTAAACACCCTGCCTGTGGGTTTAAATCCTGACTTACACACTACATGCTGCTTGACTTGGGGACATTTTACTTACTCTGTTTCCTTTGCTGTAAATGACGAGTAAACATGTATATCCACATCCTAAGGTTATCGTGAGGAATATAAAAGAAATAGAACAGGGCCTGGCACATAGTAGGCACTCAATAAATGAAGGCTGAATAACCGACTGAATGAATGCATTCATTCATTAATAGAAATCAATGAATGAACATGTGACTAAAATGTACCTAGCACAGTGTCCTGCACTCAGTAAGTGTTCAACAGTTACTATTCATACTCAATACATGCAAGCAGTAAAAATTAATGTGCAGCAAGGGCAAACATTCCATTGCTACCAACATCCTTTGACCAGAACAAAATGTAAATGGTAGATGTCTTCATATGTTCTGCCCCATTGGCAGGTGGCTCTCTGTGGGCCTGTCAGACAGGAAGAATTCATGTCCACAGTCACTCAGCTCTTTCAGCTGAGGAAACATGATTTGTGAGCCGCTGTGCTCATCATCCTCTTCCATCAGGCCATTTATGGCCCTTACAATTCCACTCTTGATGAGAATGCATAAAATATTATTGGCCCTGTGTGCTTACTGTATAATATACGGAACTTAAAACAGACATTAAATATTGTTAAATAAAGGGCTGAAGAGGCGCACTAAAATGACTGCATGTTGAAAGGATTCGTTAACCCCACTGATGCCATAGCAGGTAACTGTCACATTTCCCTGATTTCTCCTTGCACAAAAATCATTGTTAAATGGTCCAAAGGGGCCATGCAGAAAGGAAGTTCTAGGTTAAGAGCATTGACCTCAGGGTCAGAAGCCTGGGTTCAGATACTGGCTCTGGCATTCACGTTACCTGGAGCAAGTCACTGGACATCAGTTTCAACTACAAAATGAGAGTTTGGACAATATAATGTCCAGGTTCCTTCCCAGCTCTGGCATTCTTTGAATCCATAAAAATATTCAGTGTAGAATTTACTTCTACTACTCTTTTTTTCCCCTCAGTGAATTCTCTATTCATTTTATCTGCACTGTGTTTCCAGGTTGGGCTGGATGAAACATTAAACACAAAGAATCTCAAGGCAGAATTGCCTAAATTGATTTTATTTGGCTCAGATACCCCAACCAAGTGTAGAAGACTTGGGCAGTAGAGTGAAGTGCCATGGATGACCACGAATAAATATTCTGAAGCTAGAAAGTGGGATCAATGGTATCTCAACAGGTGTACTTCAGCTCAGCTGACGGGTCACTACTGTTCCTACATTCAAACACACTTATGTCTCTATTTCCACCCACTCCTTGTGCACTGTACTCCTGCACTAGCTCTCTACCCTTTATTGCACTTCTGCCTGTTTCTCTTGCTTTCTTTCCCCTCAACTACTCTGACATTGATTGGTTCCAAGGGACAGAACAGATTTCTTCCTTGGCATCATATGTGATGAAGTGTGTGGATAGGGACAGGCAAAAGAGAGGGATTGATTCAGAGACAACAGTGGAGGTGGAGAATGGTTCTGGAGAGGGCCCTGACTCTCTCCCAAGCATATGTGCTCCTGCCACAGGTACCCCAACATATTTGACACAGGAAGACAGACAGAGGTCGCCTTTAATGGACAAGTCCTTTGGGCAAACCAGCCAAAAACACATAGAGTACTTCAATTTTTTTCAATATGTTATTTCAAATCAATTTTTTCTGATAAATGGTTATAGACACTGCAAACTGGTATATATTCATTTTTAACAAAGAAAAAAATGATTTTTGACTGTCACACTTCCTAAATAATAAAGTGGCAGCGTGCAAGGGAAGACCTATCAATGAAAGAAGCAATGTTAACAGTCAACCACAAAAAGCAAAGTCTAGATTCTGAAACTCTCATAGAAGAGTGCAACATGCCATATATAATAGGGTGTTTAGAGCATTTTTCTGTGTATTCTGTTATATACAAGATAGAATCCTGCATTTCTATAGTAGCATTAATTTATTCTTGTTTCATTGTTTCAATTCATTTTACAGTTCAATCTAAAAGGCATTTGAATAATTATAGTGCATATTAGCCTACACTCATATATATGACTTTTTGCTGGCTTCACAATTTCTTAGAGCAGATGAAAGATATTTTCCTATTTTTACAACACTGTAAACCCAAGGAAACTTAAAAGTGGAGTAGATAAAATTATAAAACCAAGAGAAGGAGAAATATCACATAACCCCCAACTGTACTGAACATAAAGAGAAACTAATAGGTGAGTTTACCAAGAAAAATGAAAATATTTTTCACATATTCCTATTCCAGATAATTTGTTTCCAAAAAAAACAATTCTACAGTCACACTAGTATATTAACTGTCACATGTCTTTAATAGGTTATTTTAGCTTTTACTGGAGCAAACTCTTTATTGCATTAATGAGTTTCATCAAGTATTTCAGAAAACAGTTTCCCCATTTTGCCTTCTGAATAATTCTCCCTGTGGTCAATTATTGCTCCTAATTCTTCATTTCTTTCCTATAATAAGATTACACATCATTTCCTTTGCCATGTGACTTCACAGAGCCCAGCAGTATCAGTAAACTAAACTGCCACATTGACTTCTGGCTTAGCTATGTGACTTCCTCTCTACCCAACAGAATGTTAGTGGGCATGATACAAACAAAGACTTTAAATTTGCTTGCATAAGTTGGCTTGACTCTTGTGTTTCTGCCATCTGTCATGAGGAAATCATGTCCTGGATAGCCCCTGATCACAGAATGAAAGATACATCAAAGAGTCCTAAACCCTACCATCAGCCTGAAACAGATATGAGGGAAATAAAAAAGAAAAATAAGTATTGTAAACCACTAAGATTTGGGAGTTGTTCGTTATATGGCTTTACTGCAGCCAAAGCTGATTGATACACTCCCTCTGTATCAGTTACCTATTGCCACAGTCATGCTGTGTAACAAAGCAACAAAAAAATATATGACTTATAATAACAACCACTCGTTACCAGTAACACTAAAATCATCTGGACAGTTCTGGTCTCAGCTGAGTTTGATGAAACTTACTCATGCCTCTCTGGTCAGCTTCAAGCCAGCTAGGAACATTTTCTGATCTTGGCTAGACTCTTCAACATATCTGAGAGCTTGGCTGAGACAGATGGGCTTATTCAGCTCTGCCTCACAAGGTCTCTCATCCTCTAGCAGACTAGGCTTGTTCTGAGCACACAAGGTATCCTGAGGCCTAGACTTTGAACTTCTGCTTGAGGCCACTGTCACTTCTGCTGCATTCTATTGACCAAAGCAGGTCACAAGGCAACCCAGATTCAAAGTAGAGGAAGCCGACTCCACCTCTTAAGGAAAGAGCTACAGTCACATTGCAGACAGTACAGATACAGGGAAGGTAGAACTTAAGAAAGAACCAAATTAAAGGCTGGAGCTCATCCAGGAACTGTCTTTTCTCTTTATTAGGTGAACCAAACAAGCAATAAATATAAACTTTGCACACAGAGGTATTCCACATATTGCACTGAAGATGGTGAAACAAAGAAACACTGAACGATTTTTGTGCCCATAAAATACAGTCATGCTGATAGCAATGGGACCTAGTACCTTTGGCAAAGCCACCTTCCTTTAAGCATTTAATAGTACCCAACTTTGATTCCTCATTTATTGTGTGTCCCTTCAACATTCCCATATTCTGTTTATTCTGTAGAATATTTTACATTTTAATGGGATTGCTTTATTGTTCATTTATACACTTATATTCCCAAAGGTATATGATCTAGATTGATTATAATGTGATTTTGAAGTCTTTTATGTACACAACTCCACATTCTCTATTAAGCCATCTCCAATGAGGGTTCCTGTTTGTGTGGAGTTTACAAACTGTACTGTTTTTGTGTTCTCCCATCCACCATGCCTTGCTTAAAATTCTAAACTCAGCTGGCTTCAGATTGAGGAAGAGGTGACTCCACCCATTTTTCCTCCCATTCCTCTCATTTCAGGAGCCATAAAATCTTATAATATTTTGTAACAAGTAAACAAAGAAAATGCAAACAAAACTCAGGAAGCACCAAGCAAAGTGCTGGTCATGGGGATTTGCAAGGTAGAGCATCTATCTTAGAACATCACAGTGGTTTTCCAGAACTTTACCCATGTCTGGCTACATGAGGGCTACCCAAAATCAAGTGGTATGCAACACAAATACTCACTGATAATCTTTAATTTTAATTAATATACTTCATAAGGCACAGGAAAATATATTCAAGGCTTTAAACTGATGAAAAAATAGCATCAAGAAATCTGACTGAAACTAGAGACTATTGTGTGCTTTCAGAGACGTCAGATCAAACACCATTTTGTAAAATTTGTAAGGATTAGAGGGAGCAGTGAAACGGGAATCTTTGTAACAAGAAGATCGCTGAACCATTAGAAAACCAAAAGGCACTTTCTAAAACAGCACTTTGATATAACCTCCTCTCTCGAGAAGGTTAGTAGTAATTCATCTCTGAGCAGTTAGCAATGGTACACAGGGCTGGCCTCTGAGACACCCTCTTACCCCTTGCCGATTTGCCCTCAGGTCTATGTATCTAATGGCTCCCCAGGTTCCAAGAAAAACAGTGCTTAACAGATTGGAACTGTGACTTTGTTGTGCATGAAAGAACATATGCATATCACCTTTTCTCTCCCAATCTCAACACTGAGCAGGCTCAGTGCAATAAATTCTGAGTAATTTTATGATGGAGAGTGTACAAGAGAAGATGGATGGATGGAAGAATAAAGAAAAGAAGAGGAGGGGCATTCTTAATCACACTCCAACCTAGTTCTTCTCTCTCCCAGGACTGAGCTATAATCATGACTGCTTCAGTGACCCCACCCCATGATTCTTAGGGCTTATGAAATCAAATGCCTCTAGGGAGTGGTAGACAACATAAATACACGAAGTGGATTAAACGGGCCCACTGGGCTCCTTGAAGGTCCATGCCCTATATAAAAGAGACAGTCACTTCTCAGTTCCATCTGACTGTTGCCATGTAAGAATGTAGAACCCCCAAGACATCTGATGATGAAGGGACACAAAATAAAGGCATGATTAAGAGGTTTTAGAAATAGGAAATTTTATGTGAAATCTTTCCATTTTAAAATGTTGAAAACAGTGGCAGGCCAAAGGAAAAAAAAATTATATATATATACAAAGGAAGAGAGCAACCAAATCAATAAGCAAATCTACCAATGTAGCCACTTGGACCCCCAATTTGCAATATTCACTTTAGAACTGTGCTTCTCAAAGTGTGGCTCACAGATTGGCACCTGTTCACAAATTATTTGTTCCAATCTCCAGCAAGATAGGATGCCAACACTAAACACTGTTTAGTTCAGCTGACATCTTTTCCATAGTGAGATTTTCCTTACAGAAGACACAGGGCACTGATTTATATTCTGGCACAAGTTCCTTATCTCATTGTGGATGAAATTTTGGGGAGCACTACTCTAGAAAGGAACTTTCAGGGGCCCATCTCATGATGCTATCTCAGAATTGAGAACCAGTACCTTGGCTCCTTGAAGCCCAGTACCCTGTGAGGGATGGGAAGGGGAAAGGAGGTAGAACTCCAGTAGGGTCTGGAAAATTGCTTGTGGAAGGCCCCAGACTAAGCCAGGGCATTAGGACCTGCCTGTACTCCAGTGGATTCGAGTATACAATATGGGCAAGCAGCCCATCAGCCATCCAGAACCATTACTCTTTTCCTCCTCCCAGCATACCCAAAACCTGTGCTCTCTCTGGCACCTAAGAGTTTGGGGCTCATAGTTGGGCGAGATATATTGCATGTTATGGATGTGCTTTCTAGTAGAACTGTTCACTTGTTTATTGTCTACCTCCTCATTACTGCCACCCCCTCCCCAGCCTCATCATAGATTACAAGCTCCAGAAGGATAGGGCGTCTAGACAGACCAGTGCCTAGTGAATAGCTGATTAACCTGTCTGAGGAAGTTCAGGAGAGATTCAGCCCAAAGGTAGAGGACTAGTGAATGATCTCAAGTCCTGTGCAAGCCTACGTGTGTGGCTAATGTTAGAGCAGAGAACAGAGCTATGACCATGAGTTTGTTGAATGACTGAGATTTAAATCTCCCTCTTCTTTACTAAAATTCCTAAAACTAAGCCTGCTTATCAGTCATACTACTTTTCTTTCAGCCTCTTGATCTCCCTTGTTCTCTCATAATTTCAGATCCATTATGTTGGAGCTTTGTGGCCTTTTCTAATATTTAGAAACTGATTATTTTTCCAATCTCCTTAGCCTATTTCCTCCTATTCTCAGTACTAGTAGAAGAAAGGGGTCACTCTAAATGCTTTTTGTAAGTCTTTATTCTACTCTCATCATTCAAAAGTTCCTTCTTTTGAAACATATCAATTATTAATATCATCCTTCCCAAAACTTCATCACCATCTTCTACTAGAACCTTCCTCCATCTGCCTCAAAGGCTTTGATGCTTGGCTCAGAATTTTCTAGTCTGCTCAACTCCTGTCAGTAGCCAAAAAAATTTCAGGGCTATAATAGTCATTATCATATTTATAATTATGATGTCTGCTATTTATTGAGTGCCTACCATGTGCTAGTCACTATGCTGTTTCTAATCTGTCTTATAGATACTGGTTCCAATCTATAACAACCCTACAAGGTAGGTTTCATCCTCCATTTACACAAGAAGGATGTATGATTCAGAGAAGTTACATTACTTGCCCAAAATCATACAGTTAGCAACAAAACCAGAAGGTAAACACAAATATAACTGATGTCAAAGCCCAAGCTCCTTCCAAGCTTCCCTAACAATAACAAGGATGGCTACCATTTTCTGAATGACTATTACATAACAGCCATTGGCTTTATACCAATTATTTCTAAATCACAAAACAACCCTCGAGGTCTAAATCGTTCTCACTTTAAAGACAGGAAAAGTGAGCCTCAGAAACGTTAAGTAACCTATTCCAAGTCACACTGGTGGTCAAAAATTTGAATTCAGATCACTCAAAGTGAAACATCTCTGTTGACTGCCTTGCTAAAACTCTATTCCAGTTTTCTGCACTGCATATAAACCACCCAGATTTAATGGCATAAAACAATATTAATCATGTATTTTCCTCTCAAATCTGCAAGTTAGGCAGGGCTCAGCAGGGAAGTCTCCTCTCTGCTACATGTGACATCGGCTGGGGTAGTTCAACCAAAGGTTTGAGGATCTGCTTCCCAATGGTTCACTTCCAGGACTGCCAAGTTGGTGCTGGATTTTGACTGGGAGGTCAGCCTGGGCTGAGGGTCATAGGCCTAGTTGCCTCTCCATGTGGATCTCTCCACATGGCCTATGCTTCCTCAAAACATAGTAGCTGGGTTCCAAAGACAAGCATCCCACAAGAGAGCCAGACAGAAGTTGTACCACCTTTGATGACCTAGTCCCAGAAGCCACATAGCATCATTTCACTGCATTTTGTTTGTTAGAAGTCACAAAGCCTGGCTCATATTTAAGAGGAAGGGTATTAGACCACATCTCAAGGGAAGAATATCAAATAATCTGCAAAAATGTTAAAAACTACCACACACACTTCTCCCACAATTTCTCACCAATTTCACCTCCATTCTGCTAACCTACCCATGAAAATAAAAACACGTCAACTTACTCAGTGTCACCGAAGAAAATATCAAATGCAAGATTTTGCCTCTGGTGCTCACCTTCTTTAACACTGTCCTGCTCTCACCTCTCTCACTACCTTGCTCCTGAACCTGACCTTCTCCATCAAAAACTCTAATCCAGGACTTTCCTGGTGGCACAGTGGTTGAGAATCCGCCTGCCAATGCAGGGGACATGGGTTCGAGCCCTGGTCCAGGAAGACCCCACATGCCGTGGAGCATCTAAGCCCATGCGCCACAACTACCGAAGCCTGCACTCTAGAGACCATGCTCCACAACAAGAGAAGCCACCGCAATGAGAAGCCCGCGCACCGCAATGAAGAGTAGCCCCCGCTCTCCACAACTAGAGAAAGCCCGCGCACAGCAACAAAGACCCAACACAGCCAAAAATAAATAAATAAATAAGTTAAAGGGGGGAAAAAAAAAAACTCTAATCCCTTTCTCCATATTCTTCAGGTCCTTCAACTCTCAGTTTGGGTTCCATGGTCATGAATTTCACTGCTGCCTTTTCTAGCACCTTCACACTCTCTTCATTATCTATTCCCTTTTTATCACTTGTAGCCTGTCTTTCCCACAATTCCTCTCAAATTATTTACTCAGAAATTACCAAGTACCTCCTAATCATTACCTATTCTCATTTCTCACTCTCATTTCTGCATGATTATATATGGTTGCCTATTCTGACTTTCTTTAAATTTCTCCCTTTTTATATCCTGGGATATGTTTGTTCTTGCCTCAATTCACTTCACCTTAACACAGTAGCCTGAAACAAACTGACAGGAAGCCCAGTCCTAAAAGGCGATCAGAGTGTAAGCTATATGATGAGTGACAGCATAGCAAAGCAAGTTGCCAAATATGTAGACCAAATAATTGTGTTATCCCCACAAGGAGCAAGAGATTGAGAAAAGAAGTCTTGCAATGGCCAACATTTCTGTCTGCACACCAGTATCTGCCCCCAACCACTGGGATAATGATTCACAGGAAAGCATTTTATCTTAGGAAAAATGTGCAGTAGTCCTAAACTTTTCTTGGGCCACAGAAATTTTGAAGTATCTAATGAAAGCTCTAGATGCTCCCTTTGGAATAAAAATGGTTACAGAGAGACACAAATGTTTGAATACAGGGGCTAAGTTGCGGCATATTAGACTTATTGAATTTGAGGTGCCTAAGGGACTCCAAAGTAGAGTTTGCTAGAAGATAGTTGAACATAAAGTTATTATGCTCAGAAGAGAAATTTAAAATGAACTAGAGATTGTGGAGGCAATACACATAGGTTAGCGAACACCATCGGATGGAGTTTATAGCCCCTAAGATATAAGTATGGTAGACTGCCATGTATGTTAAGGGTAGATTCTTGAGAAACCCTGGGAAGTCAAAGAGAAAGTAAAGTACATAAAGAGATTAATGAGGAGCAGCCAGTGAGTCGGAAGGAAAACCTGGATGGTGTGGTTGCATAGATGTCAGAGAATTTCAAGAGGAAAGAAAGGGGTTTGTAACATTTAATAAATTCATTAATTGCTTCTGTATTATGGATTGAGAATACAGCAATGAAAGAAGTGAGCAAAATCCATGGAGTGAAGAGACAAATTAGTCATTATGAGTGTGATGAGTTAAACCAACAATTCGCTTTGGAAAGAGAAGTTTAAATCTAAGTTCACATCGTGACTTCAGTTTACTGTTCTCTGCTTTCCTACAAAGCCAGTCTGAAGCCAGTTTACTGACTCTCTCACATACATAAGTCTACTCTTTGAGTCCCAATGTGTTCATCCCAGTAACATTCTACCACCTGCACTTATACTTCACTCCTGTCACTGCAACAGATGCCCTGAGCCGCCAGTTTCTGCCCCTGGAAGTGCTCCTCTCAGCTGTCCTCTGTTATGCTATATTGGACAAGGGCTCAAGGCTGGTTTAAATCCAAGCTCCACCACTTACGAGCTACATAACCCCAGACAAGTACTCCACCACTATGAATTTCAATTTTCTCATCTACAAAATGAAGGTGATACTACCTCCCTTCTATAGATATTGTGGGGCATTAAATCAGGTAACAGTTAAAGCACAGAACACAATGCTTGACCTAATGCTCATTAAATATCAAAAGGAAAAGGAAAAGAAGACTAGATATGTGTTTAGGACAATTCAATCTCCCTTGATTTAGAATGGAGGCTATAGAAAGCCCAGCCCTCACCCTATGACACCAGTTAAGGGAACAATTGGGAACTGTGTATTTCAGAATAATTTTAAGAACCTCCTCCTCTCTCAAATACAGCAGAGAGGTCAAATAACAGAAGCCTGAAAAGTGTCCGTGGACTGGGCAACACCACCTTGGGTGAGTTTCAAAAGCCATTCCAATCGATCAGAGAAGCAAAAGCCAGCTATCACTAGGTTGCAGAGTGAACGGGAAGTGAGAAAGTGAAAATGACATAAAGTTCCCTTTCAGGAAGTGTGGCTCTGGCAGGAAGCAGAACGAGGCACTATTTAATTATAATTAGCTTGTGCTCCTCTACAGTCACCTGAACTTTCCCTGAGTAGAGCTGAATTGGTCTTCTTGGCCTTATTTGAACAAAACCTCATTTACTTTCTCTCAGATATAGAATGTGTTAAGGTTGTTTTAAATATTCATCCTGGGGACTTTCCTGGTGGTGCAGTGGTTGGGAGTCCACCTGCCAATGCAGGGGACACGGGTTCGAGCCCTGGTCCGGGGGGATCCCACATGCCGTGGAGCAACTGAGCCTGTGCGCCACAACTACTGAGCCTGCACTCTGGAGCCCGTGAGCCACAGCTACTGAGCCCACATGCCAAACTACTGAAGCCCATGCACCTAGAACCTGTGCTCCACAGCGGGAGAGGCCACGGCAATGAGAAGTCTGTGCACCACAGCAAAGAGTGGCCCCTGCTCGCCGCAACCAGAGAAAGCCTGCCCGTAGCAACAAAGACCTAATGCAGCCATAAATAAATAAATTTATTTTAAAAAATAATAATAAATAAATAAATAAATATTCACCCTGTTCTAATCACCAGCTTTCTCTCTATCCTGCCAATTTGATGACATTTATGTATCGGGAGGAGTGGCTAAATCTCTTTCTGGGGGTGTTTAAAAAGTGGACAGGGTTTCCCTGGTGGCGCAGTGGTTGAGCGTCTGCCTGCCGATGCAGGGGACACGGGTTCGTGTTCCGCTCCGGGAAGATCCCACATGCCGCGGAGTGGCTGGGCCCGTG
>NW_006775678.1:3123763-3143544 GCF_000442215.2 Lipotes vexillifer
TTTGGCGGTACACAGACCTCTCACTGTTGTGGCCTCTCCCGTTGCAGAGCACAGGCTCCAGACACGCAGGCCCAGCGGCCATGGCCCACGGGCCCAGCCGCTCCACGGCATGTGGGATCTTCCGGGACCGGGGCACGAACCCGTGTCCCCTGCATTGGCAGGCGGACTCTCAACCACTGCGCCACCAGGGAAGCCCTATACACTTTTAAAACCTGATGATTTTTGCTCTTAAAATGTACCATGAACATATTTCCATTACAATGAACACTGATCTATAGCGTCATTCTTTTTTTTTTCTTTTAGATTGCTTTTTCCTTTTGTTTATTTAGATTAGTCTATTTCTCTCTATATTTACCTCATGGACTTTTGTCATTATAGCTTCATTCTTTATGTTTATGTTCACTCCATTATATCAATGAACCATCACTTACTTAACCAATCCCTTGTTGATGAACATTTATGTTTTTTCAATGCTTTGTTACCATAAACACATTGTGGCAAATCTCCTATCTTACAGATCTTTATATGCTTGTAAAATTAATTCTTAGAAGTTCCTGCAACATAATAGGTACTCAATAAATGTGCTGAATTAATGGATGAATGAAAAGTGAAATGGCTTGATCAAAGAACTGGTAAATCTTATATTTTGTAATGTATTGCTAAATTTCCCTCCAGAAAGGTAATTAATCCACTTTCTGTTTCTGCATCTTATTTTTAAACTTTGTTTACAGTCTAAATATTTTAGTTTCAAATATTTTATTTTGTGGTCCTGTCTTAGAGACAGTAATGTGTAGGATTAAGAGCCCAACAACTTCTGAAAGCCAACTGCCAAATTTTCAGGAATTTTGAGAATCAGTTCTAAAATGTAGCCATTATTTAAAAATTACATAAACTTACAATTAAATAAATTATATTTAAAACAAAAGCAATAAATACTCAAAGCACACTAATTCCTAGTTACTTTACTAAATGTTACTATTATCTACGCTTTTGAAGTCAGTTATAACTATCATATGCAGATAGTGGAAATACCATATAGGGGTGTGCTAGCACACATCTCTTCCCAACTCCACATTTAGTGACATTGGTAGCTTAAAACTGGTCATGATAGGAGTATTTACACCATGGAAATCAGCAAGTGCTATCAATCAGGGCTTGATTTAATGTTGAAACTGAGTTTTTAGTTTAATAATTTATATGGGGGTGAGAAGAAGTTTAATAAGCCACATATCAGATTTAATGACAATGCATTTATTGAGAAAAGAGTTAGCAGACTGAGATGCAACTCCATTTGTCAAACCATGGCTGAATATTGACTACAAATTCAAAATCAGAAAAAAAATCAAAAAGAGCATTCTGAAAAAAAATCAATTGACTATAGAGAATAACATTTATTTACAATAAAGAGTATTATGGATTTTTAATTTTTAAATTGTATGCTATGCATCCTCTAGATTAGTAAAATATGTAATATTTATCTATATATATGTATATATATTTGCATACTTCTTTTCAGAGAGCTGATTATTAAACATTTAATGGTACACTACTGTTTAGGGTATTTTGAGAAACATTCTCTTTATAAAAGCTGAAATACCACATGTATTAGTATTCTAAGTTCCTGTGTGTAGTTGGCTATTTCTGAAATTTGTGTTCTGTTCCATTGATCTTTCTGTGTTACGGCCTTAGTACCGTAAAGATTGAATTATTATAGTTTTAAAATGCATTTAGTATCTAAAAGGGCAAATACCACTCACCTCTTCTCTCACGCCACCCAGCTACACCAGATGAACTTAAAAAAAATCTCTTTCAACCTCCCTCCCACATGGTATTCCAGTAACATCTCCTCCTTTCATTCAGCTCTTACTTTATATTCATTGTTAGAATTTTATCATTGTCTTCAGATTTACACTACACATTTTTAGTCTTCAAAACTCTACATACTTTATATTATTGTTTTTATGTACCTTCTCTATGGGATTTCTTATATTTTCTTTTTTTAAAATTATTATTTATCACAGATATTTTACCACTACTTAGAATCATAGCAAAACTCTTCCACCAAAAACCAAGTTAAAAAGAATAGTCGCAAACCATTTCCAACAAGAATGATGGCTAGATCATTGTTCAATATCACAAAAGACAAAGAAGACCCAGGAAACTGTCACAGATTGAAGGAGATTAAAGAGACATGACAATTAAATGTAGTGTGGGATACTGGATTGGATCCTGGAATAGAAGACGGACATTAATGGAAAAATTGGAAAAATCTAAATAAAGTCTGTAGTTTAGTTAATTGAAAAGTATGATTGATGGGTAAAAGTTTTAATGGGACAGTTTGTAAGATAAAGGTTCTGGAGCCATTAATGAAATTATTTTTTGGAAAAGAGGCCAACTCTTCTTTTCAAATGTGAATATGCATAGTTAAATTGTCTTGTGATGACATGGTTTTTGAGTAATTTATTCCACGTTTTGAGTTTCTTCAATATGGCTAATTATATAACCACTGGAAGTTCATACTGTTCTCTTAATAATGTTTTCTGACCACACTGTCATCTTCTAAGAGATTCCATGAGCATACAATTATTTGCCAAATGTGGGAATGTGAAGATATTATGAGAACGTGAGTTAGACAAGCAAACAAAAAACATAATTTACCATAAAGAACCACCACCATACAATTCTGTGCTAAATCGCATTGAAAAAATGACTCTTTAATTTTACTTCAAATTAATATTTGTTATATAAACTGAACAGTTAACATCATCTCCATGATGAGCACCCCTTTTAGAAAGAATTTTTAGTAAGTTACTGAAAATGTTTTAACAAAGGCATATAAGTTTAAATTCTGCACCCAGCTTCACTACAGAATTTCTCCTACAGAGTTCTAAAAAATGAACTCCCATCACTCTATCACTTAATAAGCTCACAGACTGGCAATTTACCATTCCACAGTAAGTTGCTAACCTCAATCCTCTAACCTATAGTTTGGGTAGCCCCATTCCTCTTATTTGCTCCTAGGTAGGTATGAGATCCAAGGGGCTGCTAAATAATAAATTTTAGCACAGTTGATGGTAACAGGCTCAAATTTTTTCCTTCCTTCTTTCAGGTCATCAAATACAAAACATGACCCGGCCTAGGTACTTTATGTTCTCCACATGGTTTGGTAGACACATGACAAGATCTAGCTATTTGGGTAGGAACTGAGGGCCTTCTAGAGTCAAACCAAACTAACACTGAAAACGGAGGAAGCTGAGGATTCTCCAGCCTCCTTGCCCCTCCCCCTTTTCTGTCCAGTCAGGCCTGGAGCCTCCACTGCCATGGCCATCCACTGCCATTTCCTGATCAGCGTCACAATGCTGCTGCCCCTCTTCTGTATGATATATCTAATTTTAAAATGCAGATTCTCCAGTGAACAATCTGGGTCCTCAATTGACTCCTTTTACGAGCAAAGGAACTAGACTTCCTTCAAACACTTTTAAAACACACAGAGCATATCACAAGTGTTTAAACACAAGTGTCTTTCTGCTCTGCTATTTCCTCTGCCTCTGCATCTACTCTCCATGACTACTTCCTTCTGTCTGCCTTGCTGTTGGTATGAGACCCTCTCCATCTGGAGCCTTCTCTCTTCTATAACCTCCTTTGCTCCTCCATCCTCTTTTAGTTTACCCTAAGTGGTTATTATATTGAACCAATATTTACTCTATCTCAGAAGTGGGTTTTCCTTGGTTAAGGAGAATAGTGGAATATTCTAAATACCCATTTCCCAAAAGAAAGCCAAAATACCTTAAATTGTTCATGATTTATTTAGCCCTCAATCACAGTTTATTAGGCCCATTCCTGCACTAGTTGGGGAAGGAGGGTCAGGAAGATAGCCTGTCAAAGAGACATCTTGGAAAGTATCTCTTCTCCCATGAGGCCCATCATATCCCCCTCCCTTTCAGAGCCAGG
The DNA here is from genome assembly GCF_000442215.2 of Lipotes vexillifer. Classification (NCBI taxonomy): domain Eukaryota; kingdom Metazoa; phylum Chordata; class Mammalia; order Artiodactyla; family Lipotidae; genus Lipotes; species Lipotes vexillifer. The sequence goes on from NW_006775678.1 coordinate 3,127,715, forward strand.
CAGCTGGGTCTGAGCTCTGCCAGAAGATAGGCAAGAAATTGTTCTCTTCAAACCTCTTTGATTCTGCATACATCAATATAGCCTCCCTCAGGGTTAGGGAATCAGGCTGAAAGGCTCATAATGTGTGTATCCTGTGATTCCTTTAGGATCTGAACAGAAGCTAAAGGGCCCATATGTAGTAACTTAACTTGAAGGTAGACTGTGCTTAAGCATCTGAGAGCAGAAGTCAGCCCTGCAACTGTATGTGAATTAATGAATGCAAATTAGCCCAGGATTTGTGTTTGTTGTGTGGGAAGGTGATGACAGAGTAAATCTTCTAAATTTAAGTATATTTTATGTTAATTGCATAAAGTAGCATACATTTGTTGCTTTAAATCTCATCCGTGGGAAGCTAGAATTGGGCTTGTTGATTTCTTGTATTATCCACTAAAAAGACTGCAGTCCTTGTTTGTATTTACTTGAGAAGCACAGATCTACTTCTGAATAGCTTTACAACTTTAAGTGTTTTAAGAAACTTCTTTTTAATACCATCTAGTTAATTGTACCATGATAGCTCCTAAGTGTAACATTATATCTATCAGTCTTAAGTGCCACTGGGGATATAATAACTTGGGTCATATTATTATAATCTCTATAATTTAGAGCACTTGGAAACCTGAAAATTAAATATGCCTCAATCTGTTATCATTCTGACTATTACTTACCTTAATGCTAAGTAAATACTTAAGAAACTATCACCTCTGATAAAATTAAATTCTGAATCCTTTGATGGTAGAATATAGGTTCAATGTAGATAAAATCTTTCCTTGTTTGCCCTCTCTCTACTCGGTTAAAAATGGCTTCTCTGTAATAGCAAGCTTCTGTGTGCACTGATTTTTGAACTCTCAATTAGTGCACTTAGTGGGGAAAGAAATGGAATAAAGGGAAAGGTAAATGGTGAGATTACCTCCATGTGTGGGAGACATTACTCAATGCTAAATCCTATATGCATTCAACATATATCAAGCCCAGAAATGGACAGGTTACAGGGGAGAGACTGAGCCAAGAAAGTGAGTCTGAAGCTAAATACTTCCAAAGTGGGCCACCCCTTGCCCCTCGAGATGTGGTTTACCAACTAGCAGCTCTTTACACCAACTAGGAGCTTTTTAGAAATGCAAAAGCTCAGACCCCCACCCCAGGCTGACCTAATAAAATCTGCACAGTAACAAGACCCTCAGAGGATTCCTATGCACTTTCAAGTGGGAGAAGCCCTGTCTATACCTCTCCCAGAGCCTCCACTGGGAAGATGGGAAAGTCCGCCTTGATTAACCTCAGGAATTAAGTAGGAATACTCTAGTCACTCCCCTTAGCAGAGAATGGTGCTATAGAGATAATGGAAAGTAAAAGGTTGTAAGTCTAAAAATTCAAATCGACCATTGAGAACTGGTTGTAGGAGAGGCAGAGACAGGGAAGACAGAAAGTGTCACACCCTTAATTCCAACCAACGGTTGAAACAAAAAGCTCTTGTTGGAACTATTTTACCCTCTTCTCTGTGTGATGTTATTGGATTTGATTTCCTTTCTTCTAAAGAAGGACACATTGGGGAAAAAATGAACTAAATTCAGTATTCCATCCAGATGCTTTCAATTTGGCAGGCGGGAAGCAAGTTTTACATAGAGACTGAGCTCACTGAAAGGAATTAAGAATTTTGAGCTGGAAATTCCAAAGTCATTTTAAAGTCAAGAAACTGTTTAGGAAAAAATAAATACAAGTGACCTTGATGTAATTCTGCAATAATATTCACATCTCAGAGCCATTTCTGAGGCTCCTCTGGATACATATGTAACCAGTCTTCCTGGCATTGAGTTCAAAACAACAGACTTTAGGCAAATGACAAAAAGTGGGAGGTGTAGTAGGATCCAAACCACATCCAATTTAAGTGGAGGAGCGAATCACAGAAACCTCAGGCAGGACAAGGAAGTCATAACATAAACGGGCAACCACCACCACAAAGGCCGCGCATATACAGCTAATGGCGTCTCAGAATCGGCTGCTCTCTTTGCACTTTAACAGTCCTGGACCTCCTGCTCAGGAAAGACATCCATGGGAGTGAATGGCAGCTCCACCATCCTTTCCCGAAGGTACTTCTCAGGATCAGGCTGACTCTGGTCTCAAAATAAATCTGAGATTTTTGACATCCCTTGACCATATGTTGTATTTATTACATAAGCTGTTTTGCAGTTTCCTTTTTCCTTAGCCAGTTGTGTTTTCCTTATGTTTTTGCCATTTTGTTTTCAATAAGTAGAAATCCTAGACATCAGTAGCTACTAATGTCAAACACTAATTCAATACTTTTTTCATTTATTTTAAAATAATTTACTGATTTAGGATTAAATATATCTTTCAGTATTTTTGAGTCAGAATCTTATTTAGACTATCTCAGGTAGTAAGTGCTAATGAATTATATCGCATTGTTATTTATATCTTTTTATAAGATAATATAAAAGCAATTTTGGCATTTTGTGAAAAGGTAAATTTGAACCATAGTATATACAGATTACATAAAAATTATACAAGCGGCCTATACAGGTAGGGGATTTGAATTTAGTATTAATTCAGAAAATGTTTTAGTTTCTTTATAATGACCATTCCATCTCAAACAGGAGTATATAAAACTAGTGAATCCAAAATTGGATCAAAATGATAACTAACTATAGAAAAATAGCTAAGCATGATATTAGTTTCCTAGGCTGCCATAACAAACTACTGTAAACTAGGTGGCTTAGAACAACAAAAATTTATTGTCTTACAGTTCTGGAAACTATAGTCCAAAGTCAGGGTTTCGGCAGGGCCATGCTCCCTCCAAGCCATCAGGGGAGGATCCTTCCTTGCCTTCCAGCTTCTGGCAGCCCCAGGAGCTCCTTGACTTTGGGGCAGGATCACTCCAACGTCCATCGTCTCATGATCACCCTCCTACTGCGTCTCTGTCTTCCCCTCTTCTTATTAGGATATCAGTCATACTGGATTAGGACTCACCCTAATGGCCTGATCTTAACTTGATTATATCTGCAAAGACCCTATTTCCAAATAAGGCCACTTTCATAGGTACCAGGGGCTAGGTTTTCAACATATCTTTTTTGGAGGGCACACAATTCAACCTATAACACGTGTCTAGCATTTTCTCGGTGATGGAATATAACCTGTAACATTACCAAAATGATAGTATTATTCTATCTCTGATACAGAAATTATCATTTCTTTTTACCTGCCTTCTTCACAAAACAAAGGAACAGTTAGAAACCAAGCAACAGTTATTAATGTAAGGTGCCCAACAAGTATTTGATAGAGGTTCTCTTAGAAGAGAGGAAAGGGCATCTAGGGCATGTCAATGATAGCTGCTAATAATAGGACCTAATAACTCAAGATCCTTGAGATTTTCAAGTAAACCACTTACTTGGGTGGCTTATGGTTCAAGAAAACAAAGTAATAAGTTCAAAAGATTCATCCAAAGGAAGAGATAGAAGCCTGCCTAAAATAATTTACTCCATAAATATCATAAGTAACTTAGCATGACAATTCTTTGATACCAGCTGAATGTTTAGAAAACATAATTCACACTAAGTTATGTACCATTCATGATTTAACATATTGTAGTAAACAACTCTTTTTTTTGTTACAATTCTGTGCCTGTATTTAAATACATCATTTTCTTCCCAGACTTACAACTTTCCCACCTTCTCCTTCGAGTACCACTTCAAGGACCCTTTCCATTGTCTCTTTCCTGTCCTCCTGTCTGGGGTCCTTTTCTCTTCCTCTCAGGCACCCATAGGCACCTTCACGGGCATCCTCAGCACCACTCTCCTGGTTCTCGGCTTCCTCTAACCTCAACCCCGGCTCCCCACTCCTATCCTAGTATCCTCAGTATACACCCATGCTCCTCAAACTTCAATGTGGGAGCTTGCAAAAATGCAGATTCAATTTAGTACATCTGGGGTGGGGGCTCAATCCTGCATTTCTAACAAGCCCCTGGGTGATGCCCATGTGCTGTCCATGGACCACACTGCAAGTCTGTACACCCTGACTGACTGTCCTCCAAGGCCTTCACTACAAATAATCCCCACCACCTTCCCCCATTGGGCCTCCCAAGGTCCCTTACTTCAAAATGATCTCTTACACTACCACCCGTCCATCTTCCCTCATCAGCTCCTGCTTCCTCAGGCATATCTCAGGTAAGCAAATGAATAAAATAACCCTACTAAAGAATAAATGGCTGATACACTCTCCTAACCCACCCTCCCCATCCTCCCAGAGGTTTTCTTTAGTGGTTTGTGTGAATCTCTAAATCAAGCAGTCTTCACTTGAAGTGTAAATATTGGTACATTTTTCTGAGGAGTGGAGTCAAGATTGTTATCAGACTTTCAAAGAATTTCCTAATCCCAAAAGATAAAAAGCCATAGTCTACATAGTAAAAAGGTCAGGCACTATCAATAAACATGCTTTGAAGGGCATGAGAGGGGTAAAGGTGGAGAGGTCTCCTCTCAAAGCACAAGGGTTGCCTATCTTCCTTTCCCTTTGTGTGGCTGTTCATGAGGGAGGGGGAGAGAGCAGAGCTGTGGCTACAGCAGGGTTCCTACTCACATTCCCTCAAACTAAGGAGTTGCTTTGGGTTCTGCTTCCTTGTATTCAAACAAACTTCTGATCTGGAGACTGGATCAGAAGAAGTCAGCCCGGTCAACTCCCAGCCCTTAGTAAAACTTGAAGGTAAGATCAATCAGATACCAAGGGGACAAGTTGTATCCTCACTGTGTCCAAGTGTGGCTAAGATTCCAGGGCCCAGGAAGTCCACACACCCAAACCTGGGAGAGGGCAAAGGTCCCCGAACCATCAGGAAAATGTGTGCCCCTGCCAAAGAAAAGAGAATCCTGGGTCTTCCAAAGGGCCTGGAAGTGTAACTTCTCCCTCCTTCACCCACATCGGACCCTGGAAATGCCTTGTTCAGCTACACATTAAATGAGATAACATATGTAAAGTACCCAGCATGAAGCCCAGCAGATATTAGGGAAACAATAAATATTAGTTCCCTTCCCTATTAAAAGTAACATCAGCTACCCTGTTTATGTGATTTGCTTGCTGTTATTACCATGTAGCACAGTAAGAAGTGTGCGTGTAATTAAATATGTACCGCTATGGTAATTCTGTTTGTAAATTTTATTGATAACATCATTATACGCTTTATGTAAGCTCAGAGTTTTTCTGCTTATGCAGCATGGTCATTGGTTCCTAACTTTCAAAAAAAAAAAATGCAAGAGAACATCTGAGGGAAGAACAGTTTAGTGGTTTAACAAGGTAAAAAAAAAAAAAAAAAAAGCTCATGTTCTGCAGCATGAGCTATCACTTCCCTCATTGTTCTTCCTGTTCTAACCCACTGGCACCCCTCAACTCTGATGCTGCTCACCAACCTCCCTCCTCTCACCTCCACACAACACTCCCTCCGTTTTCCCTCGTTACACTGCTAGCAAAGACCAGGCAATCTCCAGGAATATCCCCTTCCATCTGTTTCTGGAGGCTTTGAACTCACACACTGTTCAACCCAAGCAGTCTAGGAACACCAGCCATGGCAGGGTGTGCTACAGGAGCTGACAGTTGCCTGTCAAAACTATCCTCACCACAGAACCCCTGATCAAAACACTGGCTGGGAATGAATGTGGGCTGTGACTTGATGCCACAAGGAAGCTGAAAGCAACCACACCCACTGATCAACATCTGGGATTAGAAGGAAACATTAGCATTAGGGTGAAAAATAGACAGACCTCTCCAACTCGAAAGCAGATATTAATGAACCGAGCACGGAGCTGAAGTTAAAAGTTGAGGTTGTGGTGAAACCAGCTGGAACCCTCTGTCTTGTTCTGGACATGGAAATTCTTACTAAAAAAATCTATGGAGCCATTGAACATATTTGGAAAATCCTCAACAGTATTTATCACTGTATAACAACATCTTGATTTATCACTAACTTCAGGAAATGACAATATCCACAAACGGAATCAATCATTTCAAAATAAGCCTTGTAAGAACAAACAAGGATTTCAAGGAAATCCTTGAAAATATTTCAAACGTGATCATCACAGAGCTCATTGGAAAGAAACTAGTTGGCCTGGTTGCCCACGAATATCCCCTGATATATTTTTTTTAAGTGAAATTGAAAATAGGGTCAGTGTCAACAGGCACTGGCACTTTTTACTTTCTACATGTGTATTCCTACAGCTACTAAAAAGAACAGCACCAAATCTATTAACTCTAGTCATCCTCTGGCCCCCTGGCCTCTGTTAATCATAACTTTGCATCCAGTGATTACAACTGCCATTTCTTACAAAGAATGGTCCCATTCCCATCTTCTAACTGTATGGACCTTTTGCTAGTAACATATATATTTCCCATCACATTGAAAAAAATAAAACAGAACTGGCAATAAGAATCCTGAAGTTGGTCAGAGTTGCCAGGTTTGCAAAAATAAATTGACATTTGATTTCTAAAACATTTTAAAACTTTCGTATTTTGGAAATAAAATGATTCTTAATTTTCAGGATGAATTAATGGTCTGGAATTTTTTTATCAAACCAGGTGAATTTTAATAGCTCATTTTAAAAATTAACACTGAAATGAAACAAGAAGGTTGAACAGCATAGCAGACCCAGGCATCCAGAAAACAGAAGGGGATACTTGTGAGGGCAAAGTCAATTAAAACTATCCTCATTCTAATTCTACAGAAAACCTTAGGAACCCACTCAGATTCAGAGATCTGCCCTGGGAAGCAGGTGTACTTGTCACCTAAACAATATAAAGCTGAATGAAGCCATATTCCTGAGGAGAAGCAAACAACTTCTTTTCAGTGTTTGAAATGCAGTCCATCACTTTTTGAAATAAATACAAATGCAGGATTTACAACAGATAAGTAATTCTGAGAGTGATTCTCTACCACCTTCTTACAAAACTACCTTAGTTATCCACAAATGTTCAAAGCTTATTTTCTAACATTTACAATAGAAACTTACTATTTCACTTAAATGCTGTTATCACAGAGAACTTCCTTAAAAATTAGTATTCATAAATCTTCCCATGACATGATGTTCCAGTCACAGAACGTTACAGAATATGCAGCTCATGACATCACCGCCATTTCTTCCAAGGCCATTCTTGTTATGACTCTACCTTCTGCAGTTCACCTTATTAATAAAGGTGTCTGAAACAATCTAGGGGTCAGCAAAGAGGAATAACTGTGAAAATCTTGAAACGATTTTTCCCTGAATCCACAACTTGAAGCCAGTCTTCCATGATGTAGATATGACTCCTGCTGGTAAAGTTTTGGTCCAAGGGAACCAAAATTCCCTCAAGCTAGTTTTAAGAAAAAGAGAGAAATCAGTGCAGTTACACTGGTATCTCACAGAATACGAGGGCAGGAAGCTCAGCTTAGTTTTTCGAGGGACAAAGGACAGGAGCTGGGAGGAAGAGCCTCTCTCCCCCTGCCCTACTTAGGTGTCTCTCCATCTGATCTCCTCTGCACTGCCTCTGCAGGACGGAGCACCCCAGCCATCCTTGCACATCCCAAGTCCGCATTGCCAGAAAACAGAACCTGTCTGGCCCAGCCTGACGCAGCTGGCCCCGCCTCTACTCCACGCAGTGTTGGCCTAAGGGAGAGGCAGAGGCCTCTGTTACAAATAAGGCTGTGGGGACCCATTCTTTGGGGGAGGGGGCATGTCGCAGACAAGACAGAAATATACTGCACAGGTGCCCCAAAACAAGTCTGGGACAGTTTCTAATAATATGCTACATACATAATGGATGAGTCTGCCATCAGGCAGACATGATGCTAAGATATCCCCAGTCAGATTCTATCATTAAAATTATTTGCAAATTATTTTATTGGAAAATATGTTTCATATTTTTTTCTATATTTGGAAGGACTTATGCAGCATAATTTTCCTTCCCCTCCTCTTGAGAATCTGACAATTTCCACATAATCACAATGAAGAAGCATGTTTGCAGCATTTCAGCCTGTTTATCCCCCAAGATATGTCAACAACAGTGTCCTTTTAACAAACCAGGAGGAATTTTACATCCTTTTACTAACAAGCTTCCATTTCCCACTATCCACCAAACACAGGGTTTGCAACTTCAACATCTTCAGGGAAATCACCACTGCTGGTCAATAGTTGATGTGAAATCCCAAGCTGCAAAGATTCATTCCCCCTCAGAAATGAAGGAAAATATCCAAATGATTACAAGAAAAGGCTAACATTATAGTTTACACCATAGGTGTATTGTTTCTTCTACTATGGGAAAGAATTAAACTTTTAATGAGCACCTATTATGTTCCCCACACTATGCTCTGCCTGCTGTGTACATGAGATGATTTCATCCTTAGAGCAACACTGCAACTCTGTGGATTGGGGAAAAAACTCTCAGAGCCTCAGAGAGATTAAATAATTTGCACCAAAAAAAAAAAAAAAAAAAAAAAGGCACAGAAGTAGGATCTAAACCTGATTCTGCTCTGATCCCAAGGCCCATGGCGTTCCTCTCACTAGTGCTAATAGCTAGTATTTATGGAGCACCGACAGTGGGCCGAGGCCCAGTTCCCAGCGCTTCATGTATACTGACTATGCAGTAAATGTATTAACCAGCTACTATCAGCTCCATTTCCCAGATGTGAAAAGGGAAGCACAAAGAAGTTCAGTTTAAGCCTATAAACAGTAGAGCTAAGTTTAGGACCCAGGCAATCCAGCTGCACGGCAGGTCAGGTTGCCTGCACTTGATTCTGTAGACGGCACAGGGCCTCCCTGGTGACTGCTCTCATTATTGAGTCAATATGCCTCAACTGCAGATATCTGTGAGAGCAGCCATGATTCCATCACAAGGTCAAAGTGAAATCAGGTTAAAATTGCGTAGCTCGTCTTTTCACTGCATGTGTGGAGAACGGAAATGATAATCTTGGTAGCCAGGATTCTCAAATCCTTATTTCATCCTAAAACAGCTCTTCCTCCCTATATCTCCTAAAGATTCAAGACATCAAGATATGCTAAGGATGTTATAAGCGAGGGAAATCTCTTCATATCTAGTGCAGGTCTGTGAGTGTGTTTGGGGAGACAAAGGGCTGTATTACAGAATATTGGTAGCTCTCTTCTAAGAATCTTCTTTTCCTTTCCTCTCCTTTTAAACATAAGCATATTTAGTCTCTCTCTGCTAGGAGACCTTTAATGGTCTGCATAACTCTAGTATCTTTTTTTTCCCCTGCTTGCTCCATTAAAAGTCTTCCAATTTCAAACCGCTACAGCACGACTGGCTTAGATAATGTAGTGTCATCCATTCCTCATACATTGTGTCCAGGGGACTCGCCTTACGGTAAGCGTCACTTCAATTGCAGTGAGCTGGCCACAGGCCATGACCTGTGGGGGCCCTTGTGGCCATTTATTGTAAACTATAGCTTGTGGGTGATGCTAATGAAGTTCTTCAAGAAGCCACATTTTCATGACTTCATATTTTGCTGTGTCTCCTTTAAAATTGCTAATAAAAGACAGACGCGTTCTTTATTATGAATTTCTTCCTCCATTTTCTTCATCCCTTTCTGTTCAGGGGAAACCATTTCCATTCCTCCCACTACAACATATCCCTTCACGTCCACCAACACCCAAACACCTCCCCCCAATAAATTGCAAAAAACCTAATGTGGTAACTGCCTCCAAATTTGGAGCTTTATATGCAACAGTTTATGGCATTCACAAAACTGGAAGAGAACTGCAATAGCACTGTGCTTCTGGAAAGATGAAGCCGATCTCAGAATCCAGTTTTCAAAAGGAAATGCCAGGTTTGTTTCATGTCAGCCTCTGCTTCAGATCAGAATGAAAAAAAGGAAAAAAAGCCAAACAAAGCAAAAACCGTTGGTCTGGCTGGTTATTTCCCAGCAAAGCAGAGGGCAGATGGAAAGGCATTCAGTTGGCCGTAGCGCTGTCTCGTCTAACCTCTAGTTGCTTTGGAAGCAGCTGAGCAAAGCTTAACCCCTGCTGAATGAGAATTCACACACACACACACACACACACACTTCCAAATGTTTATTTAAATAATATTATTTTGAAAATATAGGCTGGGCTGTCGCATGGACAGGTGGTCTGGCTGCTCTAGCAGTACTGATACACCAGGCCGGCAGCCCAGTTTGTCGAGCCATGCCTCCCGACCGCCCTGTAGCGACAACACAGTACACAGCCATGATTGTACATGTAACCCAACACGATCTCTCATTAAGATGGAAGGATTTCTGGAAGTGAGCCTGTGGCATTTTGTTGATTTAGAATTAACCTGTGGAGTGTGAATATATACAAAAGAGAGAAAATCACCTCTGCTATTGCAACTGTTTGCATTTACATATGTACATTATAGTTTCCAGCTGCCTACATGCATGTGGTATTAATGATTAATAAAAACCTATAGTCACATATACATGTAAATATACAACAAACACAGAGAGGGATCTAGATGCGTTGCCAATGGCATATATGAAATATGTCAAATGACTCACAGAGATTCTGATTTTAAAAAAGTGTGTAGGAAAAAAATGTAATTGATTTTTAAATGGCTTTCTTTCCCCTGTATTCAGCTTTCTTACCAAAGACCATTTTTCTCATTGCTCTCTGGTGAAAACAATTTGAGTATTGCTTCTGCTGGTCTTCACCAGATGCAAAAAGAACACATGTGCCAAACAGTCACATGTATGTGTGCTCACCTCTGCTGGCTGCCTGTACTGCTGGCTGCCTGTGTGTAAGTTCCACTAATCCCCCTGCCAACTGCTGTATATGCAGACAGTGTACACCAGGATCCTCAGGCGTGTGGGGAGAATAAGGCTCGGTTAGCCTGGTGATCGTGATTGTGCGGGCGCATCTCATCATCCCTGTACACGATGTATCCCGTGATTGTCGTCTGCAACACGACTGGGTACTGGCTGTATCCAATCTATTTCTCCACTATATTGTCATTGGTCAAAAATGGCCTTGCTCTCCCATTCCCTCCATTTTCCAACTGCAAAAGGAAAGGAACTGGTAAGCCTGAGCTCAATTTGTTCTGGCACTTATTGCAAAGTTCCTACTGTGAGGGAGCCCCTGCCCATTGGTGCGGAATGACACGCAGCCATCCAGGGTCCAGACAAAAGGAGACCCTGCTTTTCTCCAAGTGTATTCAGCCATGTATAGACATATTGGCCGAGATGCCTGCCCATTCACATCTTAATGGGAAAAAGAGAGAGAGAAGAACCCGATTTTTAAAAAAAGGAGAATGAAAGATTATCAAGTGACACCAGACAACAAAACGTGAACTTGGTTAAGAGGGAAGAAAGGAAACTATTTTGACCACAAGACAGTAAATCACTGATATAATGTAGATACATATGTTTTACTGCTATCCAGCTAAATTACGCTTTTATTACAGATAAAGGTTACTATAATGATAATGAAATATGAAACTGAAGAAAGTTATGTTTGGAGGTTGGACTCTTCTATCTTCTACTTCCTCTCTCTCTCTCTCTTCCCTTCACTAAGGGACACGTGCACATTAATTCGACCAAATGAAACTCTTAAGATGAAACACCACCAAGATGCATTCTAAAGCGTAATTTTTCTGAAACAAGTATGTAACTTTACTAAAAAACCAAAGTACCAGTCAAAAGGTGAAAAAATATATTATGATGAAAAAGAGGTCATTTAAGAAAAGGCTGAAATGGCACTTCTATTTGAAATGGCATATGGAGGCTTTTATAACACTGAAAAAAAAGTGACTTTTTCTTAATATTTGTCCTTATTCTCTGCTCATGAATAGAAGGAAAATGTTTGAAGATAAGGTCACTTTAAGTTCTAGGCCATGGCACATGCTCCTCTCTGGGGCCAAAAGCCCTCATCTTTTCCCTTTTCGACTACATCGAATGATAACTGTTCTACCGTCCAACACTCCTGTCTACTAGGAAAAGCTGACAAGCAATAATGTCAGAGTTATGTCTATGACATACCAGAAATCATTTCTCCAGCAAGTCACACATCTCAAAGAATAAGTAGTGAAATGAACAGGAGAAAATTAAGCTAATTTTAAAATCTGTTATTAGTTGCTTTTCTTTACTCATAATGGAAGATAGGGGTAAAAATTACAGATTCAATAACAACAGGCACTTTTTCCATTACGAAGGATGGCTAGCTAATTCAATGGATGAATCATTAGAGAATGATCCCTCTGGCCTTATGGAACTCCAGACAAAGAAACCCAAAAGAAAAGTTTAAGATATAAAACATACCATAAAATTGTTGGGAAAAGTGAACTACAATCCCCAATGAAATGACCTCTCATGGCAATTAAGAGCCCGATTGTTGGAGCATTAACAGCCTCAGGCAAACTCAACAAACCCATTCCTGGCTGCCGGTAATGACAGATTTCCTAGGGAGTATTATTTAATTAACAATAATTTGAAAGAGCAGCTCAGCTGAGATACTGCATTTACTTACTGGAAACACTAAGCAATGGTAAGTGGAAAAGACGTACAATTTGTTAGCCTTCCAATTATCTTCTGTTTCTGAAATACATAAGTAGCTAATAGGGATTTGCCACCAGATATTTTCAGCTGTCTGTGAGGCCAACATGTCCAAAGAACTTTAGCTCTTACTGTTCAAGGCTGCTAACAGTCTTTTGCCATTTGATTCTGTTAAGAAATCCCCCAGGGCCTCAAATATTCAGGGGTAGCATTCTTTGTCCTTCCCCCATCTAGACAAGGGCAACTGCCAGCCCCCCTTTCTTGTATACACCAGACTCCCTCCCACCCCCATACATCATTTGCCGCTAATCACCTAACATAAGTGACGCCTTTTGTTCTCACTCCCTTCCCAAGTAGCTTTGGGTTGCATCAGCAATTTGGTAGCTGGCTGGTCTTATCTCCCCCCAGAGATGGACTCAGACCCCATGGCACTGGCAGAGGGGGATGAAAAGCCCTAGCCATGTGTAGCCTTCTCCCCTCGAAGTTACTGGACTAAATTCCCTACATCCGATGGCCTCCTTTAGAGAGGATTATAATTTAATGACCAGTTTCAAACTGGCAAGGGGAGGAGCACTTTAAGTTGTTCTGACATACAGTGGGAGCTGGCAGCATCAAGTGAACTCCACAACTAAAGTGACAAGCTCAGGAAAATGCAAAAATAGTGCACTCCGTGGAAGAAGGAGAAAAGTAAGTTATAAAACTTTTCATGTGGGCTGTTATTTCTATGACATATCAAATTTGGTTTAAAATTGGTCCGTGGCATAGAAAAATTGTCTTGGGAAATGAATGTGTCGATTTAGCTCCTGTGGGAGCCAAAGAAAGCTAGCTAAGACAGTAATTCTAAATTATTATTGGGTGGCTATTACTTGTAGTCACTTGTGTCCACTAAAATTCCTGCCAACAGAAAACCTTTATCTTGACTTGATTTCTGGTAAGCTTAGAAATGAACACTATGTGTGGAACATGGTTACTAAGCAAAACAAATTTCTGTTCATGACTTCTGAAAAGACAAATCTGAAATCCCAGCCAGTTAGCTCATGCTTATGTTTGGGAGTAGGTTAGGATGGGGTGTATACAGAGCACAAGCGTCCACAGTGGATTAAGGTTGATTGCAGGAGCTAAAGATTTTTCTCTTTGAGTCTTTTGAATCCAAAGTAGCTTTTGCTCAAATAATATCAAAGGCATCTGATTAAACACATCTCCCAGCAGGATTTTATTGTAGGGCATGCTTTACTGTGTATAATCAGATTGATATAATATGGCATCAGCCAGTGAATGCCTTGTTTTGAAACAACTTGTGGAAATAGATTTTTATCTCTTTCTTTAATCCTAATTTGATGTTATTAACAAATTCCATTATTTAAATCGACTATTAAGATTGGAATCAGTTTGATTTATCAGAATGAGTTTCCCATTAATAAGGCTTTCTTGTTACTCTCTATCTTTAGATTTCATTTACTTTTAGTACTTTGAAGCAAAACATTTGCAAAATCTGTTTTCTTAACATGGATTAAAGCATATGCATTGTTCCCCGTTAAACTATTCTTAGCCTTAAAGTGTAAGAACAAAAACTTGTAGAGTTTATATGGGTTTCTTTCAATGATTCTTTACTGTATAGGAAAGACGAAAGGGATTATAGGAGAAAAATAATAAATTAAATTTTACAAAGATACATAAGAGCATTTTCCATTCCAAAGAAACCCAATTCCTTTACTGACATAGAAAAAGAATATACAGGAATTTTAACTGCTAATGCAGTTTCTACTGGTAACATTTGAACATCTTTGTGGCACTCCTATATGGTATTTAAATATCAGAAAGGGGGGAAAGTGTCAGCATAAAAGCGAGGGAGGCACACAATTTTTCCAGACAGAAGAGCTAACAATCCTATCTTGCCACAAATGTTACCTGAGATCAATCAGCAGGTCATTTTTTAAAATTCTTTCCTTTACTGATATTTTACAGCAAGTAAAAGGAGAAATAGCTAGAATCAAGCATCATCATCAATTGATTGCTCTCTAGAGAAGGACCACAAATTCTTTTCACTGTATGCTTATAAATTCAATGTTTCTCCTACGCAAAAATGAGTGAAATGTTCTTACTATGATGTAAAGTCAACATTTGAAAATATCATTGACTTAAAGGACTTGTAAAAGACTTTATGGCCCTTCAATTCCGTCCCCAACTTTCGGCAGACCTAAACTTAAGTCAGTGGGAAACTTCTCCCCTGCAGTCTCCTGCCCCTATCTGCTCCCCACTGCCCCCGCAAAAAAGGGCAGATTTCTTAATCTCCATAAACACTGTCCCAGTTTAAACTTCACTGTCAGAAAATCTGTCTTTGTTTAAATCTCTTCTGCTACTCAGGCCATGCTCCCTGCTCCTGATTCCTAGGAGATGCCTATCTTCAGTGAAGATGAATTTTTAAAATTTGGATGTCGTTATTGAGCTGAACCGTGGCTTTTTCTCCTCCAGCCTTAAAGATTTCTTTCCTCGGATACTGTAGGTTTCATCTTTAGGGTCCTGATGACTCTGTACCTGCTCCAAGCTCCCATCTCACTCTCCAATCCTCTTTGGGTTGTAGCTCTCAGAAACTGACAAAGCTCTGGGGAAGATCCCAGTCCCACCTGGTGGTTCCTGGGGATCCTACTCTGTTAATATTGCCATATAAGTGCCAAGATTCTTTTTGAAATGAGAATGTTATATTGCTGAATGATTGTTCACTTTTTATTTAATTCTATTCCACGTTTTATTATATTCCTGTTTGGTGCCGACACTGTGCTAATTCTGAAAATACAGAAGTGACAGTCCCTACCCTCAGAGAAATCACAGGCTAGCGGGGAAAGCAGACCATGGGGGCTGTGCTGGCAGAATGGACAGAGTGGCATGAGGGCACAAAAGGCAGGTCTGGTAATTAATAAATGCTCCCTGGAAGAGAGATTGCTAAGCAAAGAAGGGCCTGGGAAAGGCATTCATGTCTGAGCAAAAGCATGACAGTGTTCAAACAAACATACAGTCTGTAGTTTATTTTGATGGACAAAAAAGTGAGGGGAGCAGGGACAGGAGATGAGCCTAGAATGGTAGTAGGAGTCAGAGCATGTAGGTCCTTAAGTGCCTGTCAAGGAGTTCAGTTAAGAAATGAGGACCTATTAGAGACCTTTTAGCAGGTGAGTGGCCTGATAAGATCCCTCTGGCTGATAAGAGAACAGATTAGAACAGGGACACCAGTTATGAGGCTGCCGCAGTGGTGAAGATACGAAATTTAAAACACCAGAACTATGGCAAGTAAAGCAGGAAT
>NW_006775678.1:3143554-3158458 GCF_000442215.2 Lipotes vexillifer
AGAAAGACTTAGAAGGTAGAATTGGTAGAATTTGACAGGTCTAAGTAACCAGGTATGGGGGGTTGGGGACAGAAGGAATCTGACTTCTGAGTTTCTACTTGGATAGCTAGAAGTGCCATTCGTTCTCCAGGTTAGAAAAAAACAGAGCAAGAGACTCAACAAAGAAAAAAGTTAGGAGTCAAACTGGGAGGAAATATCTACAATGACCCACCAATCTTTTTTTTTTGTTTTTTGCAGTACGCGGGCCTCTCACTGTCGTGGCCTCTCCCGTTGCGGAGCACAGGCTCCGGACACGCAGGCTCAGCGGCCATGGCTCATGGGCCTAGCCGCTCCGCGGCATGTGGGATCTTCCCGGACCGGGGCACGAACCCGTGTCCCCTGCATCAGCAGGCGGACTCTCAACCACTGCGCCACCAGGGAAGCCCAGACCCACCAATCTTATGTTTGTTCAATGAGTTCTCAGTTCCAGATATTACTAGATTTTATTGTATTCATCACTGCTCTGTTTATATTCTAACACCTCTCCAAAAGAGCCACGTGTCGAAAGCCAAGCCACATCCTTTATCACCATCATTTTCACTTGTTCGCTTCGGTAAAATCTCAGTACTCAGTGACCATGACTTTAGATATCCTTAAAATTATGAATGAATATTAAACTCTTGATACAGAACTTACTCCTATATAATAGCACTTGTCAATGCACTAAAGTTCAGAATGATCCACTGATAACAATTCTCCAGACATTCAGTACTAAACAGTCAGAACCATACCTTTTCATCTGTTATGCCTGGGTAAGACATAATCAAACGTTTTGTATGTACAGCCCACATACAGCTCCCTCCTTTAGATGCACACATCTCTGTACAACATATTCCATTCCTAAATGGAAATTAGGTCATTTGGACAGAATATATTCTATATATGTTTTTTAAACCAAAGAATAATTATCCCCACCACCACCAATCCCCTTCTAAATACAAAAACTTGCCTTTACTATTCTGAGATTACAAAAGTTCTTCCACTCTGAACTCAATGGCCCTGAATGGCCTAACTGACAATCCAGGTGTAGCAGATTGCAATTCCTAAAAACGGCCACAATAATAGCTCCCATCCCACGGGCTCTTCTGGAGCTTTGCCTCTCCCCCATTAAGAGGTGGAGTCTAATTCCCTTCCCTTTGTGTGTGTGGACTTGCTAGTGGCTCCTAACCAACAGAATGCAGCAGAAGTGAAGCTGAGAGGATTTCGAGGCTGGGTCATGAAAGGGGAAGTGGCTTCTGCTTTAAGAATGGGAGCAGTAGCACCCATGTGGGAGCCCTGGCCTGAGAAACGCCACGCCAGACCAACCCAGCCGACACACATCCAAATTCCTGACCCACAGAAACCATAAAAGCTAATAAAATGCTGTTTTAAACTACCCCATTTTGAGGTGATTTGTTTCATAGCAATAGCTAGCCAGAAATCAGGAATTAGTGCCAAAATAATCCAGTACAACGTCAGATGACTGAAGATCAGAGGATCGGATCCCCCTTTCCTCACTGAATAAGACATTTGTGCCCCTTGATCCAGGTCTGAGCCTAGCTAGCTAATGACCTTCATGCCAAAACTAGACTGGATTCTGATGAGCCTGAAAGGACTGAGAAGATCCTGGATTCAAAACAATTCTCCCTCCTGAGAATGCTGGTCACTTCTGGATGACCCGACTTTGCTTGGAAGGACCTAGTTTTAGACCAGTTTGTCTTGGGCCATTTGGGAATCTTTTTTTATACATCACTTGTTAACATGGTAGAACTCCATAAAGAAAAATACAAACTCGGATATATATTCAACAATCCTAACAGAGGCTAATGGGACCTGACTTTCGGGAGGCAGGGGGACTCTGTTCAGAGTCCAAATGAAGACCACCTCACACACTTGCTTGAAAGGTGATTCCAGTTACTGAGCTACAGAACACTACTGAAGAGCAATCAGGGAATAAAAATAGCCCAGAAAAATGAGGACACTTAACCAATCTCTGCCCCATGATTGTATTACCATTATATAATTAGAGACAGGTTGCTGCTGCAACCTACAGATCAAATAACCACTCTTATCATATGTGTATGTCCAGCCGGTCATGGTCTGTTGGAGAGATCCAAGATACAAGTGGTACCAAGGTGGAGAAGAGAATATTGAATCCCAGGCTCAGGGACAATGCTTTCTACAATTACCTTCTCAAAAGTTCATTGAGATCTATAGATAGCGGACAGCATTAGCCTAGGATCAGCTAATTCTAACATAACTTGACTTACTGTATTAGTTCATTTGAGGTATTTCTAAAGTAGATTTCTTCCTTTCTGATAAAACTGTGAAGTGGCTAAATTTTGTTTCTCTAATTGAAGGGTGTGTGGCAACATGTGTTAAGAAGCTGATAATAAATCGTGTTTTTCAGGACAGCTTTTAAACCAGTTCTTGATCTTCTTTCAAAGGCAGAGTTACATAGTGTCCCTTCGCATGGGATATCATAATTTTTTAAATCATGTTGTTGGAAATCAAGATTAGTCTAGTTTTTGCTATAATAAAAATACTATAATAAATATAAATGCATTTAAATTCAAATACAATATATATCATAATTCTTTCCTTAGGATCAATTGCATATTCATTTTAAAGACATGACACATTGCAAAACTGCTTTCAAGAAAACTGTTGTCAGCCTACAATCCTGTCTGAAGTATACGAGAATGTGCAGTTCCCCACATTCTCAGAAACACTGCCAGCTTATTTTTTAATGTTTTTCAACTTAATCGGTTGAAAATGGCTTGTATTCTTCAGCTAATTGTGAAAGTAAAATGTTTATCATATATTACAGGTTATGTTATTTCCTCTTTTATGAATTTATCTTATTGTCATTTGATAATATTCTATTGGAATAACTCATTTTTAACACTGAACATAAAGATTCCTTAATATGCTAAGGATAATAAGCCTTTGTTTTCTCACTCATGCTGCCTAATATTTATACATAAAAATATAACAATTTCTAATTATTTAGTTCAACCTATCAACATTTTCCTTCACTACCTTTGATAATACTTTGGGAAGGTATTGTAAAAATAATATTCACCTACATCTTCTCTTAGTATCTTTTGTTTTGTTTTTCTGTGTGTTCTACTAATTTTCAAGGTTTATTTTTTCCCATTTGACTCTTCAATGAATGAAGAGCGGATGGGGAACGGTGAAGGAACAGGTGGAGGTTGACCCTGAAAAGAATTAGAGAAAAAGGACCGCATATCAGCCCCTTCCCCCCTCCCCCGAAATTAAGGAAGTAAAAAGCTAAACCACCAGAGATAACTTCATGGTCCTATCCCTTTAAGTAAACAACTAAAAAATATTACATAATTTTAGGCCACTGTAATTTTTCAAATCCCAATTCCCTCATAAGGTTTCCAAGCATCTCTACAAAGGATTCTTTACATTACAACAAGTGATGCCAAGGTCTACAGCACTTCTGACATGTAAAGGTTTATTACATTTGGTGTCTACAGCACTTATGACATGTAAAGGTTTACGACATTTAGTGTCCAAAAATATCATTTGTAAAATCTCACTGTTTCCTTGACTTCTGTTGCCTTTATACTAATTACACACCACTTAATACACTGCTGGTAAGAATAGATATTAAAATCAGCATGGAAAAATATTAATTAACTCAAAATAAAAGCCTGAAGACCTAGAGAGAATAATATCAAGCTGTTAAATACTTTTTATAGCTTAAAAATACATTTGCACTCAGTTAATGTTTATTAACCACCTAGTATGTGCCAAATACTACACTGGGTATCAAGGATACATGGATAAAAGACACTCTCTGGGTCTTCAAGGAGCTGACAGTATGGGGAAGAGAGAGACAGGTAAATAATTACGATACTGAATAATGAAAAGCCAAGACAGGAAATGCACACGGTGCTTTGAGAAAAAGACAAAAAGGGAAACATATAGGAAGTAAAATAAATAGATAAATAAAAACAGAACTTAATCTATAGCAATAGGTATGATAATCTGTGATACTCCTTTAAAGAAGATTATCATCCTCATATTTGAGACTCAGAAAGGTTAAGGAGACACCCATGTGCCACATATCGAATGGCGGAGCTGGAAAGAGTCTTACCAAGGTGTCCTGATTCCAATTATGCACCATTCCTTCAAAGAGAGATTTTGTTTTTGAAAACATGTACTAGAAGACAAGTTTCTCTTTTCCTTTAACAGAATAAATAATAAATATCAATGAGACTTTTGCTTCATTTTGTTTTGTTTTCCAGGGGTTTCTCTTTTCCTTTAACAGATTATCCAGTTGTTGTCTTTGTGTTCATCCTTTATGCATTAGACTCATACTCCAATATGAGAGTCAGTATTGTGTAAAAGGAATAACATGTGGGGACTGACAGGTCAAAAAAGTCCCTAGTTAAGTTGAAGTTCAAGTCGGCCACAGGAAGCCACTTAGAGCAGGCCCAGCCCCCAGCCCCTCCCCCCCAACTCATCAGGCGAGCCTGGATTCAGCATGTGGGCTCGGGGAGTGGCGATAATTGCTCCAAGGGAGAGGCAGGAGCTCGCATTCTTTATGCCCAAAGCTGCTTTGAAGTTTTGGACTAAAAAGAGAAGGGAAGTTCTTGCCTCTTTAAATAATCAGGCATAGAAGAATGAATTTTTTATCCCTAAGTCTAAAATCAAATTTATTACCTCGCCTCTAACTAGTGCCTCCTCTCAACTTCCTGCCATCACCTAAGCATGGAAGTTTCCTTGTCGTTGTTTTCCCGCGCCCAACTTCTTTCATATCTAGTCAGTTTGCAAGTGTTGGAGACTCTGCCTCAGGAGTTCAGATGTCTCACCGACCTTCTCCGCCCCCATCCCTGGTTGAAGGTCTCCTTACCAGCTTCCCTGGACTCTCAACTTAGTCCCTCATCCCTCTCCACTCCCCTCCAGCAACACAGCTAAACAGAGATTTGAACAAGTCAAGTACATTGACATGCTTAAAACCCTTTAGTTGCTCACTATGGACAATTAAATATATTCCAAACACTCCAGTCCAGCAATATTCAAAGCTCCTAGCTACTGGGTTTTGCCTGTATTTCCTGTCTTACCTCTCATTACCCTCCCGAATCGACCTCATTCTCCAAGCAAATTAAATTATTTTTCTCCCCCAGACAGGCCCTTTCCATCCTGCATCCACATCTCTGCACTTGCATTTTCTTTCACTTGGATGCCCTCCTTTCTATCCTGCAAGGCCTAGTTCATATGCTACCTTAAACATTTTCCTCCCTGATAGAAATCATTTCTCCCTCTTCCGACCTGGTATAGCATTTTGTTTTTATGGGTCTTAGGGCCCTTATCACAAACAGATCCATGTGATAGTTAGTCATGTACAAAGTACGTGCTAGAGTCACTCCTGAGGAAGAATTCCAGTTCATCCCATGACTTGCTATGTGGCATTTGTCAATGGCTGTGGTGCAAATATTCATACCATGGTTGATTTCAAGGAGTTGGAAACATATGTGCAAACCGGCTTTAGTGATAGCGGGAAGGAGCTGACCCCAGCACACCAGTATTCATTTGTTTCTTTGTAAAATGGGAAAAGAATACCTTTCCGTGGAATTCTTGTAAAGATTAAATGACAAAGAAAATGTATGTCACTTAACACAGCCTGGCATGGAGTAAACACTCCATATGCTAGTTCTTCTGCTGTGATTGCTCCCGTCACTCCCGCTGCTGCTCCAGCACGATCGTCAGCACTGCTAGTGAGGGTGCTATGCCTGAGCCTACTCCTGCTACTACTCCCACTGCTCGGATTAATGGTAGTGTCTGCCCCACTAAACTGCAAACTCCTTGAAGTAGGGAAGCACCTACTCACTATTTTTCAAGCACAGGGCTTTACCAAACACCGTGCAAGAGCTTCATATATATTTTCTCCCTTAATTCTGACCATCACCCCATGAGAGTCTATAATTATCTCCAGTTTCTAGATGGTGAAATGAGATTGAAAGAGCTTAAGTCACTTGCTCAAGAATGCACGGATAAGAAGTGGTAGGGCTAAAACTGAAACTAAGTTTTGTTTGGCTTCAGGAACCATTCTTTGATTAAGCATATTTGATGCTCAAGTATTTATCAAATTAATAAATTGTCTTAATTTTAGACAGCAAACTTAACTTTTTCCCCCAAACTCTTCCTCCTATGGATTAATCTTTATGGTCCAGGGAAGACTACAGAATTGTCCTACCTGCCTAAAGTTCTGTACAAAGTCAAAGCTATAAGAGAAAACACTGAGTAGTAATTACTTCTAACTTCTTTTTTTTTAACTTTTTATTTTGTATTGAAGTATAGTTGATTAACAATGCTGTGATAGTTTCAGGTGTACATGTAACTTCTTATCAAAGAAGAATTTTAGCCAAAGAATTACATTTAAAACACATGCTTTTTTTGTAATAAACAAGCACAAATTCAATATAATTATAAATGTCGCATAAGACTAGAAATTAATGAGCATGTGAGACAACTCTGAAAAATCAAAATTGATCATTCTTGTCTAAGTGTAGTCAAAGAAAGTGCCCATGGACTGAAATGTAGTTTCATTAGCTTGATTAAAAGTGAAAACTGGAGGAAGGGTAAAGTAGGTCAAAAACCTCCTGACTCCTTTAGGATTAAAACATTTACTAGATACTAAGTATGTGTGAAAGGATCAGTAAGAATCTATTTGCCATTCTTGGAGGATATGGAAAGAAAGACAGGACACCCTCAACTGGAAAAATTGATTATAAAGAGAATGAAAAACAAAGAATTGGGCATGAACTCTAGCAAAAGGATTTCTAAAGTGGAAATTCCTTTATTCATGACCCAAGCTAGGGAATTTATATCTAGAGGGTCAGTGTATATACAGAATACACAAAGCAGGTTTTATTATGGTGGGACTGATCAGGTTTTTCAAAGCCAGCTCTTAATTACATAATTCAAACTTTCTATCATTTTTTGTTATATTCCTCTCACCCACATGTGGAGACACACACACTCACACACCCCTAGCCTTATATAAGACCATATATTGTTCCTAAAATCTTCATTTGAGCTACCCTATACCTCCCCCTGAGCCATATCAACCCCACAGTTCCATTTTTCAATGTCTTAAAACAGCACTCCCTCTCTCCTAAACTAGTTTTGTGGTGGGAAGGAGAAGGAGAGCAAAAAGAACAAGTGGTGAGAAAGGGAGGATTTCAGAGACTGATCACAGCTTGAATGAACACCATAAGAGCTGAACCTTTAGGCTCAGGGTTTCCACAGTTTTTGAGGAACTTGGAGGAGCAGGAACTCATAGAATAATAAATAATCAAAGTTAGAATAAACAAGAGTGATGACTACCTTTTCTAAGAACTCTTCATGGAAATTAAGTATTCTGTTTGATTTTTTTCAAAAAAAAAAAGGTAACAGCATAATTCTTCAATTCTAGACACACCATCAATTTATTAACAGCTTCTTTGAGGGATGGGAGAGGAAATATGACCACATTAAATCTACATAATGATTTTAAGATATATCCCATTTCAAAAAGGTTAACTTTGGAGTTTGGGGCAGTGTCATGAGGCAGGTAAGGTGTGGAGTAGGTGAATGGAAGTGAGAGCACAGCCCAAATCCAGGAAATCTGGTACCTGGACAACCTCTTCTGGTTCTGTTGAGAGTTGGTCACCTCCACAGATGGCTAGCTTTGGGTGGACTGGTGAGTTGATGGCCACAAAAGAGGATTGGAGCTTCTACTCACTTAATGACTATCCAGTTGAAAAGTGAGGTGGAACACCTGTAGTAAATGAAAAAGACTTCAGGTCAGGGAACTATCTCATCTCCCAGCATACAAAACCATACCATACACCATTTCCAAAACAGAGCCCCACTGGTAAGCTTTCGTCAGTAGCACAGACATACACATACAGATCCAGGAATGTTGAAAGTTTGTTTACAGAAGCACTGAAAATATTTTCTTCATGGGATTCCACAATGGGAATCTTGTTGTTTGTGAACTGTACATAGTCAAAAACACCATCAGCATATGAATTTTTCACTTCAATTTATACCTGGGACCACCTGTTCTCTGTGGATTCTATATTCCAATCTGAAGGATTTGACTCTTAAGTAAAATGTGCTTATTCATATTTCTCAAGAGACACCCTTGATTGGGAGGTGAGATAATGTTGTGACACTGAGCTGTGTTCTGACTGAATGTTGATGCACCTCAGGTACACAGTCATATCTCACTTTAATAACTAAGATCTTCACAAAGTTTTGTCTTTCTTTTTAAGTACATTTTTGAAACTCTTTTTATAAGTAAAAGTGATGGCATAAGAAGTTTAGCTGCCTAAAACCACAGCACCACAGCCTCCATTTACCTCTGTAAAGGTGTGAGTCTACAATAGAAAATTAAAACACCCCCCTGTTCACAGGGGGTGTCACTAGCAGAGGCGACTGACTCTCCTTCTGTAGAGATGTCATTTGAGCTTTAC
This sequence comes from Lipotes vexillifer, assembly GCF_000442215.2. Taxonomy (NCBI): domain Eukaryota; kingdom Metazoa; phylum Chordata; class Mammalia; order Artiodactyla; family Lipotidae; genus Lipotes; species Lipotes vexillifer. The sequence continues at coordinate 3,152,071 of NW_006775678.1, forward strand.
TGAGTAGTAAAGCTCAAATGACATCTTCCACTGACCATGGAAAGCTCAGGAAAACTGGAATAATGAAGAAAGAAATCAGAGGGAGACCATAAAAGCCCAGTTCATTTCAAGGAGAAAGCAGTAACCATCCCTTCCCCATATATTTTAAATATCACAACAAATCTATGTAAAGAAATAAACAATTCACTGAGAGCACATTTTATGTACAACTTTAATTTCTTCCTACTGTGTTCATTACCAAGCTGTTTACTTTCTTCAGGCAGGATGGGGGGGGGGGGCTTTTTAAAATTTCAAGGAGAAAGCAGTAACCATCCCTTCCCCATATATTTTAAATATCACAACAAATCTATGTAAAGAAATAAACAATTCACTGAGAGCACATTTTATGTACAACTTTAATTTCTTCCTACTGTGTTCATTCCCAAGCTTTTTTCTTTTTTCAGGGAGGATGGGGGGGGGGGACTTTTAAAAGACTCATTTAACACAGAAGTCAATTTCCACTAATGTAGTCTTCGTATGGCATATGTGGTCTTCCAAAGCAGACCTATAAACACATGTATACATATATTAGCCTCTTCCTTAATAAGAACAACAGCAATGAGCCTACCTTCAAACATATCATCACTATTCTTATCCCTTAGGGAAAAAAATGAATATGAGAACCATTTTATTTACAATAATTGCAGACTGGTATTTCTGACAGAACTGATTTTCCCCTCACTTGTATAAACAGCTCTAATTGTGAAAAGAATAATATAACTATTGGATAACCCAGATTTTACTTCCTGAAAGTTTGGCAGGGGGTATTTTCCATGCATTCTGCCATGAGAAAGCAGGAATAAAGTGCTTTCCGATCAACTGTAGCTATCAAGTTATTTAACACAGAAGAGAGTTTACAGGCACGTCAGGCTTTGAAGTTTCAGGCGTGTCGGGGGGAATGTGAAAGGGGCACATGGACCACCAGAGCTTTCACAGGATCACCAAGGACTCCACAGGTCCTAGACATCCAAAAGCCACTTTTGTACATGTCCCGTGAAAGGGAAGAACGTGAGGGCTTTGCACTGGTGTATAGGAGGACAAAGTGGGCAGGAAAGAGATGAAAGCTGAGGCAACTGAACGGCCTACAAAATATTCATCACCAAGATTCCATAGGATGCCTTCTTTTTTCCTGAGCTCTTCAGATTACACCTGTAGGTAAAGATAGGAGGTTTGAATTGGCAAGGATGCATGTCTAGTTTGTAAGAGATGGGGGAATATAAGGGACAGTCTTAAAATTCCTCAAAATTTCCTCAAATCTCATTCTTTCCAGAAAATTTACCCAGTGGAAACAGGAGAGGAGACATTTGCACCCCCTCCACACACACAACACACACACGCACCTGCTCACTTAGAACCCAAAAACAAGATGCTAAAAGTAGACAGAGAAAATCATCAAAAATAATGCTTAGACAAAATGTCCACAAACGAAACACAGACATTAAAGGAAATACATTAGAGTATATATATTTGAGTTCTATCTTTGGTAAGTATGACCCAAAAAGGGAATTTTCTCTATTCTACAGAGTTTTCGAAGAGATAGTCCTTCGATGTTTCCTCATACAAAAAAAAAAAAGTTTGTTTATTACAGAATTGGGCTGGGCCAGATTTACTACCCAATAGTATTTATCATTGATGCAGAGATCTGTAAAATAATATATATACATTAGGCTCTTTCAGAATTTTGGTCCAAAAAGTGCCCACAAGATGTTTCAGGCTCAGCTTCATCATTTTTACAAATGACCCAGGTAATTGCTCCTTATGTGGCTGTTCAAATGTCCATTGACACCTTAAGCCATTTACGGAATACTTTCACCTACGTTATCCCACCAGATCCTCACGGTCATCCCGTGAAGTAGGTGGGAGAACTACCATTCACTGCCTAACAGATGAGGAACAAAAATTCATAGAAGTGAACAAGTCAGAGGTGATGAAGGCAGAACCAGGAGCCAAACTGTCTAGTGACCCTTAGTCTAGTGAACTTTGGGGAAACTACAGATAGGTCTGTGTCTCACAACATATGGAATTATTCCCATTGTGGTTACCAATCCCAGTACTCATTCTGGCAATACCTTTTTTTTTTTTTTTTTTTTGGTAATGCCCTTTAGTCCATCTTCTAGGTCCCTAAAACAGCATATCTAATTCTCACCAGTCTTTTTCAGTAATTCATCTCTGGGGTTAAGGTTCCTTTTTCCAGAATGTCTCCCCTTAGACAGGGATCAGAGAAACATGAGCTGGGTGTCTGTCGATCAGTCTAAAGAGAAAGGGAACAGCTAATACTTGGTGACCCCCCTTCTAGCAAACCATTGTTCTTTATTAACAAACACATCACTCCAAATAAGGCACAGGTGGCTTGCTTTTACTTGACAATCAATCTGCCTTTAGAGCTCTAACTGATAAGAGGCACAGCCTCCCATTCTGTTAAAAAAATTCTATAGCTTTTTCCTCTTTATCAGCTCTCACTGAAGTGACTTCTTATACAGAAATGAAACGGCATATTGTATGAAATGATTATATCTTTTTAATTCTTTTGTTCATTTCAATAGTATTTGAGAGGAAGCTAAAACGAGTTCTGATGATGACAGGTGGAAGGTGGTAATTGAGTTAGCAGCAATGCATTCATTTTAAACCACTTGTAGAAATGGAGCATTGCTTAGTTGCATAGGTCTGAAATCCCCAAATAAACACATTTGTTATGAGAAGATGACAGCAGTTCTCTACATTAACAGTGAAAGTATTAAGCCCACAGAAGACATTCTAGTTGTTTTGACAGAGTGGCTTGAGTGCTATGCCACCTCATTAAATCCAGCCAAAGTAAAGGAAGAAAAGGTTGATGAGGTCACAGCCCAGGAGTGAGGTCACCAGCTAATCTGACCTCATAGCAACACAAGAAGTTTGATGAAAAGGTGTCCCCAGGGTAGAAGTCAGAAGTCATCCCTTTGCCTAAATGAGTCTTTCAGCTCAGAAAAAAAAATTGTTGGCTAGACACTCTTAGCGTGCCCAGGGTAGCATGTGACTAATAGCACTTTAAAGTCTATTGTGAATGATATAATGATTAACTGACCTTTCACATCCTAGAAAGGTTACATTAGCAGCCACTTATCAGTGCTTCAGAGCTGAAGCAGTAGAGTGTGAAACTCGAATTCCACCATGAGCTCAGAGAATGATTAAAGTCAGAAGTGATCCATGGCTGCTTATAAATGAAGTCCAAGAGTCCCAATATTATCAATAACATGGAGCAGACAAAATATAATTGTGGGTGGCAAAAAAAATAGCTAGATTTTGCTTTTAGTTTTCTAATGAAAGCAGTTGGGCTAATGAAAATATTAGTTATTAGCTGTAAATTCTGGAAATGAATACTACTTTTAAGAATGTAGGAGACTGTCTTATAAATATTTCAAAGAGCACACTATTAATTCAAGCCAATCAATAACACAGCATACCCCTCTAGTTACGAGTGAGAAGAAATTTATTCACTAGTTTTATTTCTTTCTGAAATCCATATTTAAAGGTTTGGGATTGACTATGTCAACATAAGTTGTCTTCTTTTTATCAAAATATTATTTATTACTCAAACACTTCTAAAGCAGTGTTATGACTCTTTAATTTGTTGAGTAGAAAAAACGAATATTTACTAACATTTCTTGAAAACTTGCTATAAGCCCACAGGAAAGAATCTGACATCATCACACTGTGTTTTCCTTAACTTGACAGGAAGTCAACTTCAAGTAGACTGACTTGAATCAGGACCTCATTTGGGAAGTATAAGTGTTCAATAAACTGCATTACTTTTTTATTTGGAAAATACTCAAGTTCAGTGGCTTTATCATCCTGAACTTTACTTTCTGAAAACCTGGCAATCCCATGTGGACTTCTGGTAGAATGAGCAATGCAAAGAGCTGGCTTGGACTTGGCATGTCCTTGTACTTCTGGGGATTGATGGACCTTACAACCACTGTTCTCTCGGGCACACCAACACCGCCAGGCAAATTAGAAGCGTTCCTGTCAGACAAGCCACAGTCACACCCTCGGACAAAGAGGAGCTGGGTTTGGAACCAATTTTTTGTTCTGGAAGAATACACTGGAACTGACCCTTTGTATGTCGGCAAGGTAAGAACTGCCAAAGAAAAAGATAAATTATCAGAATATTGAATATTGACATTGAATAAGAATATGAATTGACTATGAAAGCTCAAATAGTCTAAGGCCTGAGAAGCATTTTAACTAGACGTATGTTACTTGACAGCTAGTTGAAATCTAATTTTTGCTCTGTCAGATACTGATAAGAAAGGAAAGATTTCTCTCCTTGTTCTTGCCTCTGTTCTGAGTGGGAAATACTAGGAATTGGATTTTTGCAGGAAAAGCCTTGGACCCTGTAAGAACCATTCAAGTCCCCCCAGAGGCAGCAGCAGCCTCAGGAATAACAGGATGGGGAAGAAATAAACTGGGAAATGCAAAGGGAGGAGTAGAGGGTTTTTTGCCCTTTTTTTTTTTTCAAAGCATTTCCACAGGTATTGCCTGAGGCCTAAATTTAATGGAAATAAAAAGAATAAAACATTCTTCATTTCAGAAGATCCTAGCTTGTGCTTCAGGATAGTTGGAGACAATCAATGAATATATTTATAAACTTTATACTCAAATTCCCTTGATTTATCTATCATCATTTCATTTTTAATCCGGGCTTTCTCCTGTGTTTACTTATTTTGGATGTTAATCGGAGACCATTTTGCAAAAGCAACCAAATGAGAGAAAATGGGAAACAAGGAACTAATAAGAAAATAAATAATTCATTCAAATAACAAACACTTGTTTAGCATAGAGGCTAAGAGTGTGGGTTTCAGAGTCAAACATATGTGGGTTCAAAACCCAGCTCTGTCAATTGCTTCCAGAGTGACTTCGGAGAACCATGTAATAAGAGAACCACAACTTCTCAAGAGCTGTCTACATAAGCTCTTTCCTCAACTCCCACCCACTTCTCAACCCAGTTATCTGACTTCTGCCCTCACTCTGCACTAAAGTTGTCTTTTCAATGCTCCTAAGGACCTCCCCACCACCAGACCCGATGGTTTCATTTTATGGAACCACCCAACAGCGGCCTTGGACACTGCTGCCCAGTCCCTCCTTCTTGACTCACATTCTTCTCTCAGCTTCATGACCTTCACAATCCCATTTTTCCTCCTTCCTTCTCAGCCTCTTTGCTGGTCCTCTCCCTCTGCCTGACCCCAACCACTGGTGGTCCTGTAAGCTTTGCCCTGGGTCTCTTCCCTATCCACACTCATTCCCTGGGTGGATTCGTCATCCCTATGGTTTTAACCCCCACCCCCAAACCAATGAATTCAAAACCTCCACCTCTGGCTCAGACCACTCGTCTGAGGTTCAGACTTACAAACCCTACCGCTCCACATTTATGACTCAAAGGCGTCCCACGTGTAGCATATCCGGTAAAGAATTCTCTAAGTCCACCCTGTTAAACTCTCTCACCACCATTATTTTTTTCACAGCTCTAATCACAACCTACAATATCTAATTTATTTGTTTGTTTATATGTGTATTGTCTGAAGCCCTAGACTAGACTATAAGCTCAATGAGGACGAGGACACTCCTCCCATTTTATCCACAAGGCCTAACACAGTACCTGTCACATAGGCAGTGTTCAAAAAGATACTTATGAAATGAGTACCTCATGGTGTAGTAAGGATTAAGTAATAAGCTAACACATGTAAAGTGCTTTAGCAGAGTACCAGGTCCAGAGTAAGATCTTAATAATCGTTACCCTGTAGTAGCTGTAGTCATCGTCGTCGTCGTCATTGTAGTAGCAGCAGCAGCAGCAGCAATAGTATAGGGAGTTCCTTATGTGAATTAAGCAGCTCAGTAATGCATACCTAATGCACCTGCAAATCTCTTGGCGTCAAAACCTGTGAATTTTCTTTGACTTCTGCCATTCCTTCTCTTCTTCCTTCATGCACAATCAGTCACCACATTCTGTCAATATCTCCTTGCCAGTTTCTCTTAGATTCACCTCATCCTCTCCACTCTCTGTGATCACTGTGGTCCCTCTGTTCTTCATGATTAGATTAACTAAGCAGGTGCTGTAGGGAGAATCTTCCCATTCCTCCCCCTATGACTCAGGACATTTACCTCCATGAAGCACCCTTTCCATCATGTCACTCTTTTGATTAAGAAAGCACTGTAGGGCTTCCCTGGTGGCACAGTGGTTGCGAGTCCACCTGCCGATGCAGGGGACATGCGTTCGTGCCCCGGTCCAGGAAGATCCCATGTGCCGCGGAGCGGCTGGGCCCGTGAGCCTGTGCTCCGCAACGGGAGAGGCCACAACAGTGAGAGGCCCACGTAC
>NW_006775678.1:3158815-3171322 GCF_000442215.2 Lipotes vexillifer
AAAAAAAAAAAAAAAAAAGAAAAGAAAAAAAAAAGAAAGCACTGTAGCTCTCCAGTGCTTATCAGAGCTCTTAGCATACAGTTCAAGGACTTCCAGAAAATGAGTCCTCCTCCCTTATCCAACCGTCCCCTAGGATTTCTCAAATCCTGTCCTGATATCAGTCAAGCTGGGTCTCCTTACTGGCCCTGACACAACATACTACGTCAGTCCCTGCTCTACCCCAGATGAGTGCCCATGCTACTGTCATGCCAAGGACAAACGGTCAGCTCCTCTCTGTTCAATCACATTCAAATTTCTCAGGGCCCCAGCTTAAAAGCCTTTTCCATCATGAATACATCTTCCACCTATTCAGAGTCCAAAGATCTCTAGCAACTCGATATTTGTAAAACATTTCTTCCAACTAGACACACATAGCTACTGCTAAAATAGGTTTAAGAAAATGTTTTTGTATTCGGTAATTGTTTTGTGTATTTGTACAGTTTAGAGCCCTCCTCCCTGCTCCCAAAGATAGAAACTGAGATGCCATCCCTGGCCTTCCCTACATTTCCCTAACACTGAGTACCCAGCACAGAACTGGACATACAAAAATGCAGAAAGACAAGAGTATCTGACAAGTTTCTGGGCTACCACAGTACCATGTGTCAGTCATATTCTCATAAAGCAGATCATTTAATCATCATAACAATGTTACGGGGTAAGTATAATTCACTACTTTTTGATAATTAGAGTAGGGAACAAGGCTCAGAGAGGTTACGTTCCTTGCCCAAAGTTACACAGAAGGCAACAGGAAATCTGAAACCGAAGCCATGGGCTTTCTTTTACGCTGCCCTGCACATGGCCATGACTTTAGACCTAGCCCTGAAAGATACACAGAAGCATCAATGGTGTCAGTGAGACCAGGAATGTAACCAAGCCTGTTTCCTGAAGGTGGGAGCACACAGCTGTGTAGTACCCTCTAGTACTCATGATTAGTGCTCACCCTTTCTTAATCATCCCAACCCAGGACACAGGATACCTCCGCATCTCCACAGTCATCCTGTCCAACCAACACTCCAGCAAACAATGAAAGTTTTTACCCTGAATTGGGTGTGTCACCTCCATATGAAGAAGATAATTATGTATTCACGTACCCAGGCACTTTTCCCCTTTACTTTCTTTTGAAAGAGAATCCAACCACCTTTCATTCCCTCTCTTCCAGGGGCATTTCAGCTTGTCACCTTGAGCTCTGGAAGATGTCTGTTTAGAGAGCTGGCCTGAGTATTTGCTTATTTCAGAAAGAAGTGTGGTAACAATTATCAGCTGTAATTGGTATGGCCTTATAAAATCCACACTGGGCTTTCCAGGGACAAGGCAGTGTCGAGTTAAAGCTAGATTATATTGACATATGCAAAGAGGGGGATGCAGAGAGCTTGTGCTTGTGCACAAACCTGTGGTCCCAAGTCATGCTGAGGTTAACAACTACATGGAAGCTGTCTAACCGCAAATTGTAAGCACTTGCTGCATTCCTGGAACTATACGAGGCACCATGAAAGACAGCAAAAGGAGTGAAAGTCACCCTTGTGTTTAACATTTTTTCATGATCTTCATGTACTTCCCATCATTCACTACTCCTTTGGCTCAAGACCTTATAGACTAAAGAATTGTTAGGTTAAGCGGACTATCCACCTGCCTGTCTAGTATAAGTACATAACCATGTGCTGCCAACTCCACTCCAGAAGCTCCTTACCTTCCTCCAAAGAGCTGGTGCTCAGTCAGTGTTAGCTGAATTAAGTATGGATAAATATAAAACACATTTTTATTGCAGTGCCAATTTGCTGAGTGACTTAGAGAAAAGCTGTTAATATCTCTTCTTTTCAATTTTCACAACCAAATGTGGCTGGTAAACCTAATATTAAATGCACAGTACTGTGCTGGTTATTAAGCTAGTGTCTCAGCTCTGTATTCACCTTTCCATACTCCACTTTGCGATGCTGGGGCTGGAACTCTGCAAACCACAGTTTCTCCTTTTCCAACCAGCTCCCACTGGGTTCTGAGAGTAGAATGCACTACAGGGAGAACCAGAGGCAGGAAGAGGGAGAAGGGACTTGTTCCTTTTACCTGCAGCAGTTGATTCCAGTTTCTGGATTCTTTCCACACTCCCAGCCCCAGCCTCATCACACCCGCTGAGAAACATCAGCACCACTGGATGGCGCCGCCTTCTCAGAAGTCTGAGTCTCAGTTCCATGGCAGGTGGGCGCTGGGGGGCACCTCTAAACTCCTGAAGCTCCAGCCTGACGGGGCAGCGCTCCCTTCTCAGAGGTCTCTGGCCCAGCCTCCTCCAAAAGCCCAGATTCCAAGAGCCCCAACTCCTGCCCTCTGCTCCCCCAGCCAGAGGGGCACTAGCTGTTTCCTGGAGTTATATCTCTCCTATGATAACTCAATGTTCCCTTTCTGCCTTTTTAATCCTTCATATTAAATTCTATCTGCTAAAATGACTGGTGTGGGCTCTGCTCCCTGACTAGATCCTGAACTGATACAATTTCAGGTGACCCTTGAGCAACGTGGGGGTTAGGGGCACCAACCGTCCACACCCTGGAAAATCCATTTTTAACTTCAGAGTCGGCCCTCTGTCTCTATCCATGGTTCCTCCATAATCACCGTTTACTCTGTATCCGTGGTTCTGCATCCACAGATTCATGTGTAATACTGTTTGCAGCATATACTATTGAAAAAAATCCACCCGTGGATTTTTTATAAGCGCACCCGTGGTTCAAATCCATGTAGTTCAAGGGTCAACTGTATAGTCCCCAGAAACTAGTTCTGTGTAAGCAGATCCTGGCCCTTTTCATAGCTTGTACTCTTCCTGTTCATAGGAGGCCCTCCTGCTTCTCTGTGGATGTCCTCCCCCCCCCCTCCTCTCCCCGTTTCTTGCGCATAAGCACACACACACAAAGAAGGTACCTGAAAGGTGCTTGCCAGCTCTTTTAAGGCAAAGGTAACGTGGTTTCACTAAAAGCTTTAACCCTACTACTACACCCTACACCACTCATTCAATAAAATTTTATTGAGCATTTGCTACACGTGAGGATTCACACTAAGATGAAAGCCACGCGGTTCCTGACTTCAAGGAACTCACAGTCTAGAGAGTTCCTCCAATTCTTCTCTCAATACAAACAAAAACAAAGGTAACAGATCCAAGGTTCAGCCCAGACTCCACTGACATCAGCCAGCCGAGCAGCTCCTGAGGAACCAGAACCAGCAAAGATTTCTAGCCTCCTGTTACTTATTAAGTACTCTCCATAGGCAGAGCACTTAAACTTGGCCTATGATGATCACAAGTATGCTTAACTTTCTTAATGTTCATAGGACAAAACTTTTTAGATGACAAATAGAACACCTCAAAACAATCCTGGGTATTTTCTTTAACGTCAGCTTCTATTCTTTCTTTTTCCCCTGGATAATCTGCCATGCCCTGAATTAACCTATTTCACCCTAAGTGAAAGTTCTATGCCACATGCCTTAAAACTACACGTATTTATATGTATATTTATATTTATACATGTATAGACATATATATGTAAACACACACAAATATATACATTTTTTTTTTTTAATCCTTAGATCCCTGTCCTCCTCCTCCCAATTCCATTCCTCTGCCTGGGAACACAGTTCCAGACGGAATGGATTTTCGTTTCTTTGTGGCCGGGTCCAAATAAAATGGCTTTCTACTCTACACAGTAAGAGCTAGGCACCTCTGCCTTTTTAACTGCGTAAACAGAAAATTTGGATTGCGATAAAAAAATAATAATACTGTATATGGCATGAGGAAATGGGAGAACTTTATAAAAAATAATAATACTGTATATGAAATGAGAAAATGGGAGAACTTTATATTCTCAATAGAATTCTTTAAGTAGAAAAAAATCCACAGCTATTTTTTCGGTCAATTTTGTTCTCTTACTTCCCTTCTGTAGATAAGACACAGCTGAATTCCTCTAGGCAGCAAAATTGCTGTCTGTGTGATGTGGCCATGAGTCAATTTGAGATCAGCTCAAAACCAGCCACAACCTCCAAACCCATCCTTGTCTGAGGATGTTGTGAATACACTTTCAGGTGTCTTCTTGGTGTCCGTGCCATTTAATCCTCAGACTAACACTGTCCCAGCAATGCTTCAGGCAGCCTTCTCCAGCTTCTACCATTGGGCTATGCATAACAAAAAGGCCAACAGGTTGTTTTTTTGCCGTCTCTGCTACACTCCTGAAGGTTTGAAGGGAGTACAGAGGAGCTGGGCATGTTAATACCCTTCTCTCTATGCACGTATATCATCATGGTAATTGGCCCCATTTATAGCTTTCCCATTATGGGAAAGACACTGTACTAGGTGCTTTACATACATTAATCTCTAATGAGCCCAACAAACCTTCACAGTAAGAATTAACATTGTCCTCTACATTTATAATATGAGGAACTTGAGAGTTATAAGCGTTAAATAATTTGTCAAGGGCACTCAATTTATAACTGATACAGACAGTGTTCAGGCCAGATATACTTGCCTCTCTGGCCTAACCCTAATACTGGCTGTCTGTTTTATAAACTATATCTCATGGACTTCATCACTGAGCTATGCAAAGTGCTAACTACCCCAGCAACAACTAGAGCTGGTGGTAGCTAAGTGTAACTAATTTTCTATTGCCCCCTTAGAGAAGGACTATTATAAGATAGCACAAAATTCCAGGGTTCTTGCCATCTATATACATTGTCTATAATTAGGGGTGCAGGAGTTTATTTCTAGGCTTAATATGAAAATAGTGCCCCTGTACTCATTTCGAGAGTCGTTACAAAGTAATTTGGGAGGAAATATAGCTGGATGGACAGATAAAAGCATGTCCCTAACAGAACCTTCCACATATAGATTTGAGTGATTCAGTTATGAGGCCAAGAACTGATCCCACCAAAAGGAGAGATACACTGATACAAAGAATAATAACCAGCAGTAAAATTCCATTTTGATGCCTGAAACATAAACAAGCATAGTCCCACTGAGTGAAACTATGGAATTCAGAGAATTTCAAGAGCCCCTGGAAGTCATTTTGTATTTCCAGTATGGTGGCCACTGGTCTATTTATTAGCTATTTCATCAGCTTCTCAGCCAACTCGAATTGTCATAAAGTTTCTGAAATTCCAAAACTTAATTTATATCAACACTTGTACAATTTTTAAATGTTTAGCGTGTCCATTTAAAAAAAAAAATTAAATGGAAAGGCTGGATTCCTTCTTATTAGACTTGCTCCTAATGTACACATTGGGACCTACACTTTCCAGAACTCCTGTTTTCTATACTTCTCAGGGAAAGGAACTTCAAAAACAGTACTAAGTTAAGGATACTGAATGGGATGTGGAGAAACTTTACTTATTCATCAACTTATATTTGCTCTTTGATATAATCATGTTCAATGCATATTAGTTCTCTGTAGACATTTTAGACATCTGAGTGAAAAAAAGTCTTTCTGTTTGAAAGGAAATCATAAATTTAGACCATACTGAGAAATCTATTTATTTCTGACACCTGTTAATATGTCGGTGCTTTTTTTCCTCAGCTTCATTCAGACATGGACCGGGGGGATGGATCCATCAAATACATCCTCTCTGGAGAAGGTGCAGGTGTCGTGTTTACCATCGACGACACCACTGGAGACATCCACGCCATTCAGAGGCTTGACCGAGAGGAAAGGGCCCAGTACACTTTAAGGGCTCAAGCCCTGGACAGGCGGACGGGCAGGCCAATGGAGCCAGAGTCAGAGTTCATCATTAAAATCCAAGACATCAATGACAATGAGCCCAAGTTCCTGGATGGACCTTATGTCGCCACTGTGCCAGAAATGTCACCAGTGGGTAAGGTGGAGATTCACTGATTCTCACAAACAGAGGTTCCACTACAGAAGATCCTCCTGTCTAAACGTGGAGATGGACAGAATGTGCAGAACAGTTCACAAATCATAAAACTCTACCAAGCTACTTAGACAATGAAGACATCCATAGTATAAAACAGTAGTAAGACTAAGCCTAGTATTGTTATTCACTTCCGGTTCTTAAAAAGCAAAACAAAATATAGATGATAGATAGATAATATTTGATTCATAAGGGAGAAGCATTTTGGTATTATCAAAAAGAGGAATGAAGGGCCCAAAGACTGTGTTGTCATTACGAGTTACTAAGAATTTAAAACACAAGTAACTCCCATCCCCACTGAAGAGGTACTTCTGTACTAAGCAGTTATGGAAACTTGACCTAGAAAGAGGCCCTCCCAAGGAAGCAGACATAACATTTGCAAATGCTTTAAAACTGCATTTAAAACTGCAAATGCTTTAAAACTGCATAAAATTCAGGATTGCATTCAGCCTTTAGCAATTCAACTTGAATAGGTTTCCACCATCTCTCTCCCTCAGGAACTTCTGTTATCCAGGTGACAGCCACAGATGCTGATGACCCAACCTATGGCAACAGTGCCCGGGTAATGTACAGCATCCTCCAGGGCCAGCCATATTTTTCTGTGGACTCCAAAACAGGTATGTGATATAATACTTGAGTCAGAGGTGTTGATTTTATTCTCTAATAATTTGTAACTGCTATTTATGACAGACCCAATTCTCCTTTTCAAGAACTCTCCAGGGAATGTATTAACTAGAGAGGATTGTTATAAGCTTTGGGATTAAGAGACCAAACTAGCACTGCCCTGGTGGATAAGAGCAGCACAATGCATAGACAGTGGATAAAGTCTGATTGGAGAGGCCCAAAGAACTGCTTACACAAAAGTATACCTCCTCACTAACCTGCAAAAATCCTATGGTTGTATTTATTCCCAGGGAGTAAGGTCTTTTATAACGCCAAGAAGATCTAAAAGGATTGGCATATTAACCTGGGCTCACTACAGCACTAGAATAATTGATTTTGAAACTAGGAAGAACCTTAGGGGAATAATCCAGTCCATCACTCTTCACTTAAAGGATAAGGAAATTGGGAACAGAGACCTAACAAAGTACTTCTGGTTGTAGAGATGTCCCCTGACATGTGGTCTGATGTTCTTCCCACTGAGCCACCCCGTACTAAGCAGAGAGCAAGGCCAGAATGAATGGATGAATGTGATGAGGGGGGAGAGAGCACAGAGTATGGAATGTGGCCCCCCAGAAAGGAGGTGCTAAGTGGGACACTCTAACAGGGAGGACAGCATAGAGAACTGGGTGGGTAAGGAGGTAAGGAGCAATGTGCTAGAAAAGAACACGTCAACAATCAACAAATCAATTTGGCTTTGGGATTTTTGTTTTGTTTTGTTTTCAATTTTACCCAAGAGCTTTGACTACAGAATTTATGTCTTATCTATGAAGGACTCCCTTTAATACTTTCAAGTTGGGCAGAGCAATTATTATGATTATTATCTTGCACTTGTGCCAGACTTTCTCCCTTTTAAAATACATTCATAAATATTACCATATTTGAGCCTCCCAATAATCTTGCGAACTAGTGAAATATATGGAAGTGTTGTTACCCCCATTTCACATACAGGAAAACTGAGGACCGAAGAGTAATTAACACAAAACTTGAGTAAAGAACTTACAGCCACAGAGGTAAATCAATGACAAACACTCAAAGTCATCCCTTTACAGGAAATAGAAAAAACACATTTCTATTAGCAACCTGATATAATTTTTTTCCAGAAGCCCTCAGGGGAACCAGGCATTTGGAAAACTGTATCATAAAAGTAGAAAGTGAGGGAGTATACATTAGTAGGAGGAAAGAAAAAAGGTTGCTGTTAGGGACTTCCATAAAACAGTAACTTTAACCATTCTACAGATGGAGGGAGGGAGAGTGAGGGGGTGCCCACAGGGAGGAAAAATACAGACAGGAAGACGGTAATGTGTCCTTTACATCCCACGAGGAACCTTACTTATTTTGACAGCTCCCAGGGGGCATCTATAGTGTTAAGGTCAAAAATACATGAAAAGGGGCTTCCCTGGTGGCACAGTGGTTGAGAATCCGCCTGCCGATGCAGGGGACGCGGGTTCGTGCCCCGGTCCGGGAGGATCCCACATACCGCGAAGCGGCTGCGCCTGTGAGCCATGGCCGCTGAGCCTGCCCGTCCGGAGCCTGCGCTCCGCAGCGGGAGAGGCCACAACAGTGAGAGGCCCGCGTACCGCTTTAGACCATACTGAGAAATCTATTTATTTCTGACACCTGTTAATATGTCGGTGCTTTTTTTCCTCAGCTTCATTCAGACATGGACCGGGGGGATGGATCCATCAAATACATCCTCTCTGGAGAAGGTGCAGGTGTCGTGTTTACCATCGACGACACCACTGGAGACATCCACGCCATTCAGAGGCTTGACCGAGAGGAAAGGGCCCAGTACACTTTAAGGGCTCAAGCCCTGGACAGGCGGACGGGCAGGCCAATGGAGCCAGAGTCAGAGTTCATCATTAAAATCCAAGACATCAATGACAATGAGCCCAAGTTCCTGGATGGACCTTATGTCGCCACTGTGCCAGAAATGTCACCAGTGGGTAAGGTGGAGATTCACTGATTCTCACAAACAGAGGTTCCACTACAGAAGATCCTCCTGTCTAAACGTGGAGATGGACAGAATGTGCAGAACAGTTCACAAATCATAAAACTCTACCAAGCTACTTAGACAATGAAGACATCCATAGTATAAAACAGTAGTAAGACTAAGCCTAGTATTGTTATTCACTTCCGGTTCTTAAAAAGCAAAACAAAATATAGATGATAGATAGATAATATTTGATTCATAAGGGAGAAGCATTTTGGTATTATCAAAAAGAGGAATGAAGGGCCCAAAGACTGTGTTGTCATTACGAGTTACTAAGAATTTAAAACACAAGTAACTCCCATCCCCACTGAAGAGGTACTTCTGTACTAAGCAGTTATGGAAACTTGACCTAGAAAGAGGCCCTCCCAAGGAAGCAGACATAACATTTGCAAATGCTTTAAAACTGCATTTAAAACTGCAAATGCTTTAAAACTGCATAAAATTCAGGATTGCATTCAGCCTTTAGCAATTCAACTTGAATAGGTTTCCACCATCTCTCTCCCTCAGGAACTTCTGTTATCCAGGTGACAGCCACAGATGCTGATGACCCAACCTATGGCAACAGTGCCCGGGTAATGTACAGCATCCTCCAGGGCCAGCCATATTTTTCTGTGGACTCCAAAACAGGTATGTGATATAATACTTGAGTCAGAGGTGTTGATTTTATTCTCTAATAATTTGTAACTGCTATTTATGACAGACCCAATTCTCCTTTTCAAGAACTCTCCAGGGAATGTATTAACTAGAGAGGATTGTTATAAGCTTTGGGATTAAGAGACCAAACTAGCACTGCCCTGGTGGATAAGAGCAGCACAATGCATAGACAGTGGATAAAGTCTGATTGGAGAGGCCCAAAGAACTGCTTACACAAAAGTATACCTCCTCACTAACCTGCAAAAATCCTATGGTTGTATTTATTCCCAGGGAGTAAGGTCTTTTATAACGCCAAGAAGATCTAAAAGGATTGGCATATTAACCTGGGCTCACTACAGCACTAGAATAATTGATTTTGAAACTAGGAAGAACCTTAGGGGAATAATCCAGTCCATCACTCTTCACTTAAAGGATAAGGAAATTGGGAACAGAGACCTAACAAAGTACTTCTGGTTGTAGAGATGTCCCCTGACATGTGGTCTGATGTTCTTCCCACTGAGCCACCCCGTACTAAGCAGAGAGCAAGGCCAGAATGAATGGATGAATGTGATGAGGGGGGAGAGAGCACAGAGTATGGAATGTGGCCCCCCAGAAAGGAGGTGCTAAGTGGGACACTCTAACAGGGAGGACAGCATAGAGAACTGGGTGGGTAAGGAGGTAAGGAGCAATGTGCTAGAAAAGAACACGTCAACAATCAACAAATCAATTTGGCTTTGGGATTTTTGTTTTGTTTTGTTTTCAATTTTACCCAAGAGCTTTGACTACAGAATTTATGTCTTATCTATGAAGGACTCCCTTTAATACTTTCAAGTTGGGCAGAGCAATTATTATGATTATTATCTTGCACTTGTGCCAGACTTTCTCCCTTTTAAAATACATTCATAAATATTACCATATTTGAGCCTCCCAATAATCTTGCGAACTAGTGAAATATATGGAAGTGTTGTTACCCCCATTTCACATACAGGAAAACTGAGGACCGAAGAGTAATTAACACAAAACTTGAGTAAAGAACTTACAGCCACAGAGGTAAATCAATGACAAACACTCAAAGTCATCCCTTTACAGGAAATAGAAAAAACACATTTCTATTAGCAACCTGATATAATTTTTTTCCAGAAGCCCTCAGGGGAACCAGGCATTTGGAAAACTGTATCATAAAAGTAGAAAGTGAGGGAGTATACATTAGTAGGAGGAAAGAAAAAAGGTTGCTGTTAGGGACTTCCATAAAACAGTAACTTTAACCATTCTACAGATGGAGGGAGGGAGAGTGAGGGGGTGCCCACAGGGAGGAAAAATACAGACAGGAAGACGGTAATGTGTCCTTTACATCCCACGAGGAACCTTACTTATTTTGACAGCTCCCAGGGGGCATCTATAGTGTTAAGGTCAAAAATACATGAAAAGGGGCTTCCCTGGTGGCACAGTGGTTGAGAATCCGCCTGCCGATGCAGGGGACGCGGGTTCGTGCCCCGGTCCGGGAGGATCCCACATACCGCGAAGCGGCTGCGCCTGTGAGCCATGGCCGCTGAGCCTGCCCGTCCGGAGCCTGCGCTCCGCAGCGGGAGAGGCCACAACAGTGAGAGGCCCGCGTACCGCAAAAAAAAAAAAAAAGAAAAAAGAAAAAAATACATGAAAAGATCGTTATTGCCATGCCCATAGGCCATTTTAAAAAAGAAAATGCTAAATATTTCACTTTAGAATGTTGTTACTATAATGCAATATATATACATTATAGGAGTAAAATGGGGACAGGTTTGTGGTTTCCAGTTCCTTCCCTTGGCATGCAAAAGGTCTGCTTAGCCAAGGGTCATGTTGTAAACTTGAAGTAAACAAGCCTTTAATCTTTGCCTAGAGAGCACAGAAGTCAACTTTTCTAAGTGGAAGGGTTCAAAGGAAGATAAAACATTACCACACATCCTTGGCAGGATCAAAACAACACATTTCACAGGATTTTGTCTTAGACTCCTCTTCCTAACTGAAACCATATCATCATACGGCAATGCTGCTACCTACGGTCTGGGGGAGATCATCCTGTATGTCTGTTAAAAATAAACAACTCACAGAGCATCTTTCATGTCTTATTAGCTCATGGAATGCACTGAAGCAGAGGTAAGCAGAACCTAACAAAACAGAATGAACATATAACAAAAGGAAAAGCAAATCTGAATTCCAACCCTGCTTACAATTACTGTGGAGGCAGGAGAAAGCAGACTAGGAACGAGTTGCCTAAAGAAGAGTCATTCACACTACAAGGGCTCTAGGGGCTGAATGAAGAAAGAAAGTGCTAAAGGAGAATTATCTAAAATCACAGACTTGCAGGCATATGAGGCTTTATTTTCCGGACCCGAAGCCCGTTTTGTCTGGTGAGACAGAGCAGCCTGAAACTGTCTCAGACTGCCAGTCCCCCAGCCTGTTAGAGAAGCACTGCTGCCACCTCCTGTTCTTTCTCAGTAATGTTGCCAAAGGAACATCGGCCCACGAAGCTCTGCTGGCTGGAATAGTTATTTATTCACCCTTTGTTTAAGCCCAGCATTTTTTTGACGCTGGGATTCTGACCTCAAATTTAATAAAACATGTGACTTGCATCTCAACTCTAGCTATTAACAATGCACAAGGAGAAGCCTAGAACCCAATCTTTAAAATGGAACATGTGGTTTTGTTTTTAAAAACAAAGTCATTTCTATCCTGCAGGTGTAATTAGGACAGCACTCATGAACATGGACCGAGAAGCCAAAGAATACTATGAAGTGATTATCCAAGCCAAGGACATGGGAGGGCAGCTTGGCGGATTAGCTGGGACCACAACGGTCAACATCACCCTCTCAGATGTCAATGATAACCCACCCCGCTTTCCCCAGAGTGAGTACCTAACCAGTGAGAGTATAGGTCTCAAGCCAGAGGGATGCAGCTGTGACAGAGGTGAAAGAGAAAGGCCTGTCTGAGTCCCTCTTTGAGTTCAATTATTCATGGATTCCTTTCTGACATTTATCATGCAATTCTCACATAATTATTTCCCTTCTAGATACCAACTTCCCATAGCACTAAACCAGTGTTTAAACTCTTTTTTTCTTGATTGCCATGCCCTGACCACTCCCCATAAAATTAAATATTAAGCAGTAAGACTTTGTTGGGTAGGGCTGAACTTTAGAGAGCCACAAACCATTGTAATATATAATAAGTATCTAAGATTTTTTCACCTCTCCCCAACAAGAATCGATTTTTGCCCCCTAGGGGGCAATATTGCCCTTGTTGAGAATGCATGTAGGGAA
>NW_006775678.1:3171343-3196521 GCF_000442215.2 Lipotes vexillifer
GTAGGGAAACTAAGCCAAAGCTGGAGGTGAACATAGTGACCCATCTGACCACCTTAACCAATCAATTCACAAGCAGGTACCAAGCACCTGGGCCCTGGGCATGAGGGGCACAAGATGACTGAAACCCAGTCTCTGCCCCTGTGAAGCTTAAAGTCCACTTGGGGAGTACATACTCAATATTCATCAAAAGTTAACCAGGAAGCAGCATTTGCTGTGCCACTTGGTTAGTGTAGAATGAAGCCTTCACAAGAAACCAAGATGAGTAAAGGCTTAATAAAAGGATGAGAGCTCAGCCGGGGATTGAAGAATATAAAGGATTCAAATAGGAAGAAAGGAAAACATTCCAGAAGGGGGAAGCTATTCATTCAAAAAATATTTGCTTTGGGCAACATTCTAGATATGGGATATAAATACCTAGAAATAAAGCTGCAAATGTAATTTTATGTTCAAAGATCCCTAAAATGAAGACCTGCTCTTCAGTGTTTCAAATTTGTTATATTTCTAACGGAAGTCACTGCAAAGTTTTTGAGCAAGTGAGAGACATAAAGGAAAGCTAATAATTTGATAGCCGCGTACAGCACTGGTTGCTAGGGGTGAAGACTAGAAGCAGGAGAGTCTGTTAGCAGGCTTTTAGAGTGGTCCAGATTTGAACTGATAAGGGTGTAAGGAAACTGCAGAAGGGGTGGAATGGGGCAAATAAGAAAACATGGATTTCTGTCTCTTGATTTCTTGGCTAAGGGAAGATGGAATCAAAGATGACAGTGATGTTCTAAGTCTGGGCGACAGGGAGAAGAATTGTACTACTGATAGAAATAGAGGATACATAATGGAACTAGTGGCAGGGAAGGAGGAAGACAAATTCCAATTTGAATATGAAGTGACAGCAGGACAATCAGATTGAAGGTCCTTAAGGAAGGTGGAAGATAGAGCTATGACTGTGGAATGGAGCCCAGGAACGGAGATGTGAATTTGAGAAGCAGATGCCTAAAAGGGAGCAGTTGGAGAAGTGAGAGCAGCAGACACAACTCCAGGTGAAAGACTTAACCAGAGGGAATCAGGTTAAACAACAACTAAACTAAAAACTAAAAACCAGACCATCAGCTGAATAGCTACATTTTGAGTCAGTCAAACCAAGTAAGCCATCTATTTTATCTATGTAAACAGAGAACTCAAATATTTACATACAACTGGTATCCATAAAGTCCCCATGAGATTTCGTGAAACTAAAAGATAGTATATTAAATATTTCACAAGTGGCACAAATAAGTAGGTTACTAAGTTGATTGGCTCTACAGTTCAGAATAGTAGTGCATCATGAAAACAGTTTATGAAATGCCATATGGATTGGCTTCTTAATTGCTTTGCTGACCCTGTGGGTTCCATCTTTATTATTTCATGAATGGTTCACACTGTGCACACTGTAGACTACAGATTCTTGAACATCCCTGATCCTATTTGGCTTTGTAATTTGACACTAGACAGTATCTCTGAGGCATAAAGGGAAGAATGAAGTTATTACACAGCTCACAGTATGTAGATCTGGACATACTGCAGGAAAGTTGTATTGTTACCTACCAGGGCTCTTGGCCTCCTTAATCAACAGAAATTGATCAGAGGCCAGGCAAGAAATTCAGGCAAGGCTTTACTGGGGACCCCGCTGCAGCAGCAGCGAATGAGAACAACTGTTTCCCTTGCTTGCTCCCTGCGCAGGGGCGAGCTCACTCCTTATATGGGTTGAGGGGTAGGTGTGTGTCCAGGGGTCGGGACAGAGGGGTGGCTGGGGAGGTCTGCCCACCACTTAGGTGGTGTTGTGTGCAGGGGGCAGGCGCAGTACCCTGCTTTTGCTCTGGGCCCTTCAAAAGTGGCAGTTGGGTTTTTTGGTCTCTTTGTATCTTTTGTCCAGAATTTGCCCCAACTGTGCATGCACCCAGTTATTTTTAGTCTCATATAGCTTCTCTGTCTTTTGTTGCTGGAGGAGAGGTGTGTCCAGGTGCAAGCACTGCAGCCCTGCAGCAAAGGGGCCCAGGTCCCAGCCTGTCTCAATATCACCCCAAACACAGCAGCTTCACAGAAGCATAACAATACAGTGATAACTGGGGTTTTAGTCCTGCCCCACAAGGCAACATCTTAACACCATTCTAAAGCACACATTTTGAGTTGTCATTTTTTTAAAATAATGAAGAACCTAGAATAGAGTGGAAACACAGACTATGTTGCACGGAAGACAAAATGGAAATGTATAAAAGTAATCTCTGTGTCTCTAAACACTGTTCACACATTATCTCTGCTTCCTCTAAAATAGTCATTATTGGGCTTCCCTGGTGGCGCAGTGGTTGAGAGTCCGCCTGCCGATGCAGGGTACACGGGTTCGTGCCCCGGTCTGGGAAGATCCCACATGACGCGGAGCAGCTGGGCCCGTAAGCCATGGCCGCTGAGCCTGTGCGTCCGGAGCCTGTGCTCCGCGATGGGGGAGGCCACAACAGTGAGAGGCCCGCATACCGCCAAAAAAAAGAAAAAAAAAAAAAGTAAAATAGTCATTATTTTTGGACTTTTAAAAAATTTTCTTTATCTCACCATTAATTATTTCTCCTATTTGCTAAAACTAAGTTTAAATGATCTCATTATTCCATAACCTACCTTGGATAAACTCTTAGGCATTATTAATCTTCTGATTCTTCATTCTAGAAATCCCACTTTCCTTCTTTTTCACAAATATTATCATAACTGATTAGGTGTCGTTGACACAATGACACACCTACTATTTTATATTGAACAAGCTCAGTCACCTTTAATTGAACCAAATATAAGGGAATGTCAAAACCTCAGACTATTTCTAATATAATGCATTATGTGTAGAAATTATATGTTTGTTTCAACACAGAACATACAGCTTTCCTGGAGAAAATTATTTGTTTTTCCCAAACGTGTTCTGCAATAGAAAAGTCTAATCCATCAACAACTTTGGAAGTGAATGTAAAGAGATCATGAAATCCAAGTGCCTCCAGTTTAGTACAGACATTAGCAATTTCCTGGCTCACACTGGCAAAGAACAGTCATCATTTCTCCTCCTGTGCAGGGGAAGGTGCTGTGAGCTGGCTGGGTGCTGTCAGCCTCCCCAAATCTTTGTGCGACTCAAGCCGTCACATCACAGACTTCCCAGGTTCACATCCCCACAGCTTGAAATGCATATTAGAATCAGAGAGACCATGTACATATTGAAAATGTGATTGTTTGATTTAATACTTAGTCATTCACATTATGACAAAATAATGAAGAATGTCAAAAAGTTTAGCCCCAGAGAAGGTAAGTTAATGAAAATACTACTTCGTGGAGACGAAAATGAACTGAATTCGTGAATTCATGATATCAATTTGAAGAGGAGAACATTACTGGCTCTGAGTTTCTTACATATGTGAGAACTCTGAGGGAATTCTATTCTGGAAAAGAGAGCAAGAAGCATCAGAGATCTGTCCATGAAGAAGCTGCCAATGGGCAGTCCCAGGTGCATGGACAGATTGAAGCTGGTGGAGTTTGTTCTCCATGGCTGGTCCTCCTTTGTAGATCACTGGTCTCCATTAAATTTGGGCAGGTAGTCATAGAAACAGGCATTCAGCATGATGGCCAGGCTACAAAGGAAAATGTGGGCATTTGAAACGTGAACAGAGTAAATACATACTTTGTGACCACAATGTTTTTTCTATTTTTCTCAGAAGTAATTAACGTGGGGAAATGGTTCATTAGAAAGAAAAGATTGGAAAGCAAGGTATTGATACTTCCTACCATTCTGAAGGTAGATTCACTGAGATGAGAAATACTTTTGCTTTTGTCCTGTCCTACTCCTAGGATTATGATCAAGGTATTCTGGCACCTACTTATCAAACATCCAGTACAGGCTATGACCCAATAACATTTACTCAGCCTCTTTGGATCTCAGTTTTTTCATCTGTAAAACTCAAGTTTTAACTTTTGGACCATGAAAAAGATGCTTTGCACAGCATGGCGGACATGATGTGATACTGAAGAGGCTTTTTTTGGTAGTAACAGATTTTACAAAAAATGCATGTTCTAACTCTTCTTCACAGAACATTATCAGATGAGTGTGTTGGAATCAGCTCCAGTTAGCTCTACTGTGGGAAGGGTGTTTGCCAAGGACTTGGATGAAGGAATTAATGCAGAGATGAAGTACACTATTGTGGATGGAGATGGTGCAGATGCATTCGACATTAACACAGATCCCAATTTCCAAGTCGGCATCATAACTGTGAAGAAGGTAATCCAACTCCTTTTTCCAAATCATTTCAATGGAGGCTTTGAATGTGTATGAAATATTAGTAAGGACTGTTATATTATTGATATGTATTGCTTCAAATCCTCTGATACACTTTCCTATCGTTAAGAAAAAAGCCTCTTACTCCTTTTGTTTACATGTAAACACTGGCTGTGTCATCATTTTACAGAAAGGGTACCAAGTCATGATAAAAATGTATTATAAATATGTCACTTCTCCTAGCTAACTACTTAGCCACTTTAAAAAACTGCTGTAGCTTAATTCCCTAATGATGTTAATGACTTAACCAATATCTGCATTTGAATAACCTCATTTTTACCATAGTATACCATAAACAACAATAAAGCAAGCTATACTATTATTATTAATCAATAAATAACATGCAGGGATTTTTAAATTGCTACTTAAAGACCTAAGGATGCTAATCAGACTTGGAAAGGCTTTATCAAACACACCTGCTGAGTGATGTTACCACTTGGAACTCCTTTATAGTAAGGAGTTATAATAAGTTAATAAGTTTTCATAGTAAGTTAATTAAGTTTTCTGAATGTAAGCTATCGATTCTGTGGTATAAAGCACATATGGACATACTCAGCTGAAAGATAAAACCTAAAAATAAGTGAAATTTTAACATCCTAATAAATATATCTAATAAGATACACTAATTCAAAAAAGTATTGATTTCATCTTCCTTCTCCTCTATTTCAAATACAACTTAAAACCCAAGATATCTTAAATTATTTCTTCAACAATGATTTGTTGAGTGCCTACCTATGTGCCAGGCACTGTTCTAGGCATTTAATGTAGCGAGTAAGTAAAACAACTGAAAACCTCTGCCCTCTTGAAGTTTACATTCTAGTAAGGGGAAGAAGACAATCAAAAATAGCAAGTAGGGCTTCCCTGGTGGCGCAGTGGTTGAGAGTCCGCCTGCCGATGCAGGGGACACGGGTTCGTGCCCGGCTCCGGGAAGATCCCACATGCCGCAGAGAGGCTAGGCCCGTGAGCCATGGCCTCTGAGCCTGCACGTCCGGAGCCTGTGCTCCGCAACGGGAGAGGCCACAACAGTGAGAGGCCCGCATATCGCTAAAAAAAAAAAAAAAGTAAGTAAGTCAATAAAGTTGTATATTAGAAAGTGATAAGTGCTACGTGGGAGGGGGTATAAAAATAGAACAAAGCAAGATCAGAAGAGCCAACATGACTTCAAATTTAACTGCATGCTTGTGACTGGCCTCACAGAGAAGTCACATTTATGCAAAGACTTGAAGTGGGCAGAGTCACAGCACAGAGTTGGGCAGGCTGACAATGCACAACCCTCGGAGGAGCCCTATAAATGACTTTCAGTGAGAACCATAAATGGCAGCCCTGTAAACAAGGGAATGGACATGGAAATACTGAGGAAAGTGTTCCAGACAAAGGAACAGCCAGTGCAACGACCCTGAGGTGGGACTCTGCCTGGCTTGTTTCAAGAACAGCAAGGGGGTTTATACGGCTGGAGAGGGAGACCAGAAGCAGATGAGGTCAGAAAAGTAACAAGGGAGACAGACTGTGTTAGGACCTTGTAGGCAGATTAAGGACTTTGGGTTTTAATCTGACTAAAGTGGAGAACTGAAGGATTTTAACAGATGTGTGACATCACTGGACTTTTATTATGAAATAATTACTGTGTAAGCTGTGTTGAGAAAAGGCCATAAGGGGGCAAGAATGGGAACAGGGAGACCAGCTGAGAGACTATTGCAATAATCAAGGTAAGAGATGATGATGGCTTGGTCTACGGTATTGGGAATGGATGTGGTGAGAACTGGTCAGAATCTGAATATATTTTGAAAGTAGAACCAACAGGATTTCCTAACAGATTGGATGAAGATATGAAAGAAAAAGAGGAGTCAGTTGAGCAACAAAAAGAATAGAGATGGCACTGAGTGATATGGGGAAATACTGGCATTCAGTTCTGAGCATGTTACGTTTGCAATGTCTATCAGACACCCAAGTGGAGATGTATAGCAGTTGTTGGTTATAGGAGTCTGGAATTTGGAGAAGAGTTCTGGACTGAAAATATAAATTTGAGAGTCATAAATGGTACTTAAAGCAAACAAAAAATAATAATATTCCAAGGGACGGAGCATAGATGGAGAAGAGGGCAGTGAAATAAATCCTGTGGCAGCCCAACGTGATGAGGTCAGGGAGAGCAAAAAGAAGCAAGGAGACTGAGGAGAGCCCAGGGAGGCAGAAGGAAGATCAGGGGACTGTGGTGTCCTGGAAGGTGTAAAGAAACTGTTTCCAAGAGAAGAGAGTGACTGCTGTAAGTGCTGCTGTGGTAAGTGCTGCTGAAGGTCATATTAAAACACTGAAAATTAATCACAGATTTTAAGAACAGGGAGATCATTGATGACCTCGACAAAAGCAACAAAGTCATAACTTAGAATGTGGCACAAGTTAATGTGTTAATAGTAACTTTATTCTATGCTGTTCCATAGAGCTGAATTAACACTGCTTTAGAAAGGAAGAAGGGAAGAGTTTACATGTTTGTCCTTATTTATTTAAGGTGCAATCAAGTACAGCAAAAGAACAGATATATCCAGCATTCCTCCAACCAGAAATCTTTATAACCAGCACACAATGACCTCAAAACAGTGCAAAATGCTGACATTAGCTTTGGAACCATCATATAAATCTGGATGTAATTTAAATATTGCAGTTTATTTTACTCATATTCTTTGAGAACTAATAATACTTTATAAAAGGTGACTAGAATAATAATACCAAGTTGTTTATGACATAAGATTAAGAACACTCCCCTATTATGTGGCATGCCTCAAGCTAAAAATTAATAATACACTGCCTATCATGACTGGTAACTATAAACGAGGTAAAATCTCAGAGTTTGGGATAATTATTATCTCTTTAATACAAAAATTATCTCTAAAGAATTAAACAATCAGAAGAAGAGCTTTTGAGGTTCTCAATATATTTTAAATTTTATTTTATATCTTAAATAGTATATAATTCTAAATAAAAAATAATATTAATTTATGTCAAATTATTAGAATACATCTTAGACCTTACTATAAGCCATTAATTTAAAAAATATTTACTATTATAATTTTGTATATGATGAGATTGGTTAGGGTGGTATGGCCATAGACTGTATCTGAAAGGAATCTCAAAATGTCGTTTCTCCAGCTCCCTTACCTGGAAAAAAAATTAAGCCTCGTAAAACAGAACACTGTCTTTCACTGTCATTGCTAAAACTATATCCATGTTTAATCAAAACATGTATCAACTTTGCCAAGGTCATTTGGATTTCTCTTCTGAACTTATGAGGTGCCAGAAAATGGAATTAAAAGAGAGGTCAATAAGTTGAGTAGATGGACAAGTCAAATACAATAAATACTTTAGAGGCTACTGACTGCTCAATCTATACCTTTGGAACAACATTCACTCAGATGCTTGATCCACACCCATCCTCCTACTTTGTCATTAATAATGTCATGTAAAATTGAAAGAAATGTTCTGCTTTTGATTTATTTCCCTTAGGCCTATTATTTGTCTAAAAAAGCACACACTTTTTCAAAAAGAGAAATCAAGTTGAATTGATAGAATTGGGTCTTCATAAAACCACACCGATTACTACCCAGTACCTTAGGTCTTTTTTGGCTTTTAAGTAATCAATCAATTGATTTTCAGTCTCTTAATTTAAATGCTTTTCAAAGATAACTTGAAACATACAATTTTCAGAATGTTCTTTATTCTATATGAGCATGATCTTACATCTTCAGCATGTCTTCCAACTTCCAGCATACCATAAACAATTGTTTCAAGTCCACTCTCCTCTTAGGCAGGCCACAAAGCAGAAAACTTTTGAATTTCATCAAACCTAAGGTGCCATGAATTCTCATCACTGTTTTATTTTTAATTTTTTTTAACATCTTTATTGGAGTATAATTGCTTTGCAATGGTGTATTAGTTTCTGCTATATAACAAAGTGAATCGGCTATACGTATACATATATCCCCATACACCATCCCTCTTGTGTCTCCCTCCCAATCTCCCTATCCCACCCCTCTGGGTGGTCACAATGCACCCAGCTGTGTTATGCGACTGCTTCCCACTAGCTATTTTACATTTGGTAGTGTATATATGTCCATGCCCCTCTCTCACTTCGTCCCAGCTTACCCTTCCCCCGCCCCATGTCCCCAAGTCCATTCTCTACGTCTGCATCTTTATTCCTCTCTTGTCCCTAGGTTCTTCAGAACCACTTGTTTTTTTTTTTTTTTGTAGATTCCATGTGCATCTGTTAGCATATGGTATTTGTTTTTCTCTTTCTGACTTTCTTCACTCTGTGTGAAAGAGTCTAGGTCCATACACCTCACTACAAATAACTCAATTTCATTTCTTTTTTATGGCTAATAGTCCATTGTATATATGTGTCACATCTTCTTTATCCATTCATCTGTCGAAGGACACTTAGGTTGCTTCCATCACCTGATTATTGTAAATAGTGCTGCAATGAACACTGTGGTACATGACTCTTGTTGAACTGTGCTTTTCTCCAGGTATATTCCCAGTAGTAAGATTGCTGGATCGTATGGTAGTTCTATTTTTAGTTTTTTAAGGAACCACCATACTGTTCTCCATAGTGGCTATATCAATTTACATTCCCACCAACAGTGCAAGAGGGTTCCCTTTTCTCCACACCCTCTCCAGCATTTATTGTTTGTAGATTTTTTGATGATGGCCATTCTGACTGGTATGAGGTGATACCTCACTGTAGTTTTGATTTGCATTTCTCTAATGATTAGTCATGTTGAGCATCCTTTCATGTGTTTGCTGGAAATCTTTATCTTCTTTGAACAAATATATCTATTTAGGTCTTCTGCCCATTTTTGGATTGGGTTGTTTTTTTTGATATTGAGCTGCATGAGCTGCTTGTATATTTTGGAGATTAATCTTTTGTCAGTTGCTTCATTTGCAAATATTTTCTCCCATTCTAAGAGTTCTCTTTTTGTCCTGTTTATGCTTTCCTTTGCTTTTAAGTTTAAGCTTTTAAGTTTCATTAGGTCCTATTTGTTTATTTTTACTTTTATTTTTACTTTTATTTCCATTTCTCTAGGAGGTGGGTCAAAAAGGATCTTGCTGTGATTTATGTCATGGAGTGTTCTACCTATGTTTTCCTCTAAGAGTTTTATAGTGTCTGGCCTTACATATAGGTCTTTAATCCATTTTGAGTTTATTTTTGTGTATGGTGTTAGGGAGTGTTCTAATTTCATTCTTTTACATGTAGCTGTCCAGTTTTTCCAGCACCACTTATTGAAGAGGCTTCCTTTTCTCCACTGTATATTCTTGCTTCCTTTATCAAAGGTAAGGTGACTATATGTTATCTCTGGGCTTTCTATCCTGTTCCACTGATCTATATTTCTGTTTTTGTGCCAGTAACATATTGTCTTGATTACTGTAGCTTTGTAGTATAGTCTGAATTCCAGGAGTCTGATTCCTCCAGCTCCATTTTTCTTTCTCAAGATTGCTTTGGCTATTAGGAGTCTTTTGTGTTTCCACACAAGTTTTAAAATTTTTTGTTCCAGTTCTATGAAAAATGCCACTGGTAGTTTGATACGGATTGCATTTGAATATGTAGATTGCTTTGGGTAATATAGTTATTTTCACAGTGCTGATTCTTCCAATCAAAGAACATGGTATATCTCTCCATCTTTCTGTAAAATCTTTAATTTCCTTCATCAGTATCTTATAGTTTTCTGCATACAGGAATTTTGTCTCCTTAGGTAGGCTTATTCCTAGGTGTTTTATTCTTTTTGTTGCAATGGTAAATGCGAGTGTTTCCTTAATTCCTCTTTCAGATTTTGCATCATTAGTGTATAGGAATGCAAGAGAATTCTGTGCATTAATTTTGTATCCAGCTACTTTACCGAATTCACTGATTAGCTCTAGTAGTTTTCTGGTAGCATCTTTAGGATTCTCTCTGTATAGTATCACATCATCTGTAAACAGTGACAGCTTTACTTCTTCTTTTCTGATTTGGATTCCTTTTATTTCTTTTTCCTCTAATTGCTGTGGCTAAAACCTCCAAACCTGTGTTGAATAACAGCAGTAAGAGTGGGCAACCTTGTCTTCTTCCTGATTTTAGTGGAAATGGTTTCAGTTTTTCACCATTGAGAACGATGTTGGCTGTGGGTTTGTCATATATGGCCTTTATTATGTTGAAGTAAGTTTCCGCTATGCCTACTTTCTGGAGGGATTTTATCATAAATGGGTGTTGAATTTTGTCAAAAGCTTTTTCTGCATCTATTGAGATGATCATGTGGTTGTTATTCTTCTATTTGTTAATATAGTGTATCACATTGACTGATTTGCATATACTGTAGAATCCTTGCATTCCTGGGATAAACCCCACTTGATCATGGTGTATGATCCTTTTAATGTGCTGTTGAATTCTGTTTGCTAGTATTTTGTTGAGAATTTTTGCATCTATGTTCATCAGTGGTATGGGCCTGTAGTTTTATTTTTTTGTGACATCTTTCTCTGGTTTTGGTATCAGGGTGATGGTGGCCTCACAGAATGAGTTTGGGAGTGTTCCTCCCTCTACTATATTTTGGAGAAGTTTGAGAAGGATAGATGTTAGCTCTTCTCTAAATGTTTGACAGAATCTGCCTGTGAAGCCATCTGGTCCTGGGCTTTTTTTGTTGGAAGATTTTTAATCACAGTTTCAATTTCAGTGCTTGTGATTGGTCTGTTTATATTTCCTATTTCTTTCTGGTTCAGTCTCAGATGGTTGTGCTTTTCTAAGAATTTGTCCTTTTCTTCCAGGTTGTCCATTTTATTGTCATATGGTTGCTCGCAGAAATCTCTCCTGTCCCTTTGTATTTCTGCAGTGTCAGTTGTTACTTCTTCTGTTTCATTCTATTGATTTGAGTCTTTTCCCTTTTTCCTTGATGAGTCTGGCTAATGGTTTATCAATTTTGTTTACCTTCTCAAAGAACCAGCTTTTAGTTTTATTTTTGCTATCGTTTCCTCCATTTCCTTTTCATTTATTTCTGTTCTGATCTTTATGATTTCTTTCCTTCTGCTAAGTTTGGGGTTTTTTTGTTCTTTCTCCAATTGCTGTAGGTGTCAGTTTAGGTTGTTTATTTGAGTTTTTTCTTATTTCTTGAGATAGGATTGTATTGCTATGAAATTCCATCTTAGAACTGCTTTTTCTGCATCCCATAGGTTTTGGGTCATCGTGTTTTCATGGTCATTTGTTTCTACGTATTTTTTGATTTCCTCTTTGATTCCTTCAGTGATCTCTTGGTTATTTAGTAGTGTACTGTTTAGCCTCCAGTGTGTTTGCATGTTTTACACTTTTTTTCCTGCAATTGATATCTCCTCTTATAGCGTTGTGGTAAGAAAAGATACTTGATACGATTTTAATTTTCTTAAATTTACCAAGGCTTGATTTGTGAACCAAGATATGATCTACCCTGGAGAAAATTCCATGAGCACTTGAGAAGAAAGTGTATTCTGTTGTTTTTGGATGAAATGTCCTATAAATATCAATTAAATCCATCTTGTTTGATGTGTAATTTAAAGCTTGTGTTTCCTTATTTATTTTCATTTTGGATGATCTGTCTGTTGGTGAAAGTGGGGTGTTAAAGTCCCCTACTATGACTGTATTACTGTGAATTTCCCCTTTTATGGCTGGTACCATTTGCCTTATGCATTGAGGTGCTCCTATGGAGGGCTTAATTGTAGGTCTTTTCCTTCTCTTGTGTTTCCTTCCTAGAGAAGTTCCTTTAGCAATTGTTGTAAAGCTGGTTTGGTGGCGCTGAATTCTCTTAGCTTTTGCTTGTCTGTAAAGCTTTTAATTTTTCCGTTGAATCTGAATGAGATCCTTGCTGGGTAGAGTAATCTTGGTTGTAGGTTTTTCCCTTTCATCACTTTAAATATGTTCTGCCACTCCTTTCTGGCTTGCAGAGTTTCTGCTGAAAGATCAGCTGTTAACCTCATGGGGATTCCCTTGTATGTTATTTGTTGCTTTTCCCTTGCTGCTTTTAATTTTTTTCTTTGTATTTAATGTTTGATAGTTTGATTAATATGTGTCTTGGCGTGGTTCTCCTTGGATTTATCGTTTATGGGACTCTGCACTTCCTGGACTTGATTGACTATTTCCTTTCCCATATTAGGGAAGTTTTCAACTATAATCTCTTCAAATATTTTCTCAGCCCCTTTCTTTTTCTCGTCTTCTGGACCCCTATAATGCGAATGTTGGTGCGTTTAATGTTGTCCCAGAGGTCTCTGAGATTGTCCTCAATTCTCTTCATTTGTTTTTCTTTACTCTGCTCTGCGGTAGTTATTTTCACTATCTTTTGTTTTTTTTTTTTTTGAGGTACACGGGCCTCTCACTGCTGTGGCCTCCCCCATTGCGGAGCACAGGCTCTGGATGAGCAGGCCCAGAGGCCACGGCTCACGGGCCCAGCCGCTCTACGGCATGTGGGATCCTCCCAGACCAGGGCACGAACCCGCGTCCCCTGCATCAGCAGGCGGACTCTCAACCACTGCGCCACCAGGGAAGCCCTCCACTATCTTATCTCCCAGGTCACTTATCCGTCCTTCTGCCTCAGTTATTCTGCTACTGATTCCTTCTAGAAAATTTTTAATTTCATTTATTGTGTTGTTCATCAGTTTGTTTGCTCTTTAATTCTTCTAGGTCCTTGTTAAACATTTCTTGTATTTTCTCCATTCTATTTCCAAGACTTTGGATCATTTTTACTATCATTACTCTGAATTCTTTTTCAGGTAGACTGCCTATTTCCTCTTCATTTTTTTGGTCTGGTGGGTTTTCACCTTGCTCCTTCATCTGCTATGTATTTCTCTGTCTTCTCATTTTGTTTAACTTACTGTCTTTGGGATCTTCTTTTCACAGGCTGCAGGTTCTTAGTTCCCGTTGTTTTGGGTTCTGCCCCCAGTGGGTATGGTTGTTTCACTGGGTTGTGTAGGCTTCCTGGTGGAGGGGACTGGTGCCTGTGTTCTGATGGATGGGGCTGAATCTTGTATTTCTGGTGGGCAGGACCGTGTCTGGTGGTATGTTTTGGGGTGTCTGTGAACTTACTGTGATTTTAGGCAGTCTCTCTGATAATGGGTTTGGTTGTGTTCCTGTCTTGCTAATTGTTTGGCGTAGGATGTCCAGCACTGGAGTTTGCTGGTAGCTGGGTCTTAGCGTTGAGATGGAGATCTCTAGGAGAGCTCTCACCGATTGATATTATATGGGGCCAGTAGGTCTCTGGTGAGCCAATGTCCTGAACTCGTTTCTCCCACCTCAGAGGCTCAGGCCTGACACCTGGCCGGAGCACCAAGACCCTGTCTGCCACACAGCTCAGAAGAAAAGGGAGAAGAGAAAAAAATAATAAAGAAAGAAAAATAATAAAATAAAGTTATTAACATAAAAAATTTTAAAATACATATTATTAAAATAAAAAAGTAATTTAAAAAGAAAAAAAAAGAAGAGCACAACCAAAACAATAAACAAATCCACCTGTGATAACAAGCACTAAAAACTATACTAATAAAAAATGGACAGATAGAACCCTAGGACAAATGGTAAAAGTAAACCTATACAGACAAAATCACACAAAGAAGTATACACATACACACTCCCAGAAAGAGAAAAAGGGAAAAATATATATATGTATATATATAAAAAAAGGAAGAGAGCCACTAAATCAATAAATAAATCTACCAGTGATAATAAGCTCTAAATACTAAACTAAGGTAAACATAAAACTAGAAACAAATTAGACGCAGAAAGCAAACCCCAAGTCTACAGTTGCTCCCAAAGTCCACCGCCTCAGTTTTGGGATGATTCGTTGTCTATTCAGGTATTCCACAGATACAGGGTACATCAAATTGACTGTGGAGGTTTAATGCGCTGCTCGTGAGGCTGCACAGAGAGATTTCCCTTTCTCATCTTTGTTCCCACAGCTCCTGGGGTTCAGCTTTGGATTTGGCACCACCTCTGCACATAGGTCACCTTCTGGCATCTATTCTTCACCCAGACAGGAGGGGGTTAAAGGAGTAGCTGATTCAGGGGCTCTGGCTCACTCAGGCCAAGGGGAGGGAGGGGTATGGAATACGGGGCGAGCCTGCGGCGGCAGAAGCCAAAATGTTCCAACAGCCTGAGGAACGCCATGTGTTCTCCTGGGGAAGGTGTCCCTGGATCATGGGACCCTGGCAGTGGCGGGCTGCACAGGCTCCCAGGAGGGGAGGTGTGGAGAGTGACCCGTGCTTGCACACAGGATTCTTGGTGGCTGCAGCTGCAGCGTTAGCATACCATGCCCGTCTCTGGGGTCCAAGCTGATAGCCGCGGCTCGTGCCCATCTCTGGAGCTCATTTAAGCGGTGCTCTGAATCCCCTCTCCTCACACACCCCAAAACAGTGGTCTCTTGCCTCTTCAGCAGGTCCAGACTTTTTCCCAGACTCCTCCCAGCTAGCTGTGGGGCACTAGCCCCCTTCAGGCTGTGTTCACGCAGCCAACCCCAGTCCTGTCCCTGGGATCTGACCTCCGAAGCCTGAGCCTCAGCTCCCAGCCCCTACCCACCCTGGCAAGTCGTGCCCATCTCTGGAGCTCATTTAAGCGGTGCTCTGAATCCCCTCTCCTCACACACCCCAAAACAGTGGTCTCTTGCCTCTTCAGCAGGTCCAGACTTTTTCCCAGACTCCTCCCAGCTAGCTGTGGGGCACTAGCCCCCTTCAGGCTGTGTTCACGCAGCCAACCCCAGTCCTGTCCCTGGGATCTGACCTCCGAAGCCTGAGCCTCAGCTCCCAGCCCCTACCCACCCTGGCAAGTGAGCAGACAAGCCTCTCAGGCTGGTGAGTGCTGGTCGGCATTGATCGTCTGTGCGGGACTCTCCCCGCTTTGCCCTCCGCGCGCCTGTGGCTGCACTCTCCTCCGTGTCCCCGAAGCTCCCCCTCCACACCCAGCCCCCGTCTCCGCCAGTGAAGGGGCTTCCTAGTGTGTGCAGACTTTTCCTCCTTCACAGCTCTCTCCCAGAGGCGCAGGTCCCATCCCTATTCTTTGGTCTCTGTTTTTCCTTTCTTCTTTTGCCCTACCAAGGTACATGGGGAGTTTCTTGCCTTTTGGGAAGTCTGAGGTTTTCTGCCAGCGTTCAGTAGGTGTTCTGTAGGAGTTGTTCCACATGTAGATATATTTGTGATGTATTTGTGGGGAGGAAAGTGATCTCCACGTCTTACTCCTCTGCCATCTTGAAGGTCCTCCCTGACACATCCCTCATCACTGTTTTATATATCACTTAAAACACACACACACAAAAAAACCTCCTGCTAATTTGAATGATACAATGCTTTCTCATTCCTTTGTTTGTAGTTACTGGAAAAGCCCTTGCAGACACAGATGTATTTGCTTCACTAATATCAGATTTATTCCCTGCTATTGTTTCCATACCATTTTACCTACACAGCAACTTTTGTTTCAATGTTGAATCATAATACAATCTTTCTGAAGACATTTTAGAAGGCAGTAAAGTTCAACACATGTATTACCAACAAGTGCAGGACTCAACCGAAGTACAACATGAACGACTTTGACCAGGTTTGGCTAGCACAAATGGTAACAACTACATCCTACCTCTCCTTGGGCCTGCAGCAATTATAAGATGCTATCAATTGGAGAAGCAACCCTATTTCCAAAATGTCAAAATACAAAAAAATGTGTATCTTTAAATCATTGAAATATGGCAACGTAAAGTCTGTACATATCATCACTCAACTAGTATCAATACATGTTAATACACTGAAAAACGTTTGCACTACTCAATGTAGCAATATTTTTGGGTTTTAGGCCCTCCCTAGGTACTGGGGAATAAAAATCTGACTAAATCATAATCTTTGCCCTTCAGTATCATGAAGGCAACCAACACAGAAAGAAATATTTATAATACAAAATAAGAAGAGCCATAATGGAAGATAAAGTTCTATAGGAAAAGAAGAGGGAATAATTAATGCTGCTTAGGGGAACTGCATTACTATTTTGTAACATAATCTTCATTATTCAATTTTCAAGGATATAATAACTTCATTTTTATGTGCTCCAACTCTAGGAAATTTCTTGAATTTAACTTGGGTTCTCAGACATTACTACTCTTTGATTTACTATTTAAATACGTAAAAGCAAGTACAAAAACTTTTCTAGACAGAAATGTCAAACTCATATCAATTATGGGCAACTTAAAGTTTAGGGTATTTAAGGCAACGTTTTCTTTAAATTTTAAATAATAAAATTATTTAAGGGAGACAATAATCTTAAATAATATAAAAATCACTAAGTAACTTATTTAAAAAGAAATTTTAACAATAATTTAAAACTCGCTCTAGTCTTTCAACAGTGCTAGAAAAATTGGATGTCTGTATACAAAAAAAATAATAATAATAAAGAACCTTGATTCATAGCTACAAAAATAAACCCAAAATAGATGATTTACCTAAATGTAAAAAACTAAAACTATAAAATTTCTAGAAGAAACCAGAGAAGAAAGTCTCTGTGACCCTGATTAGGTAATTTTTTTAGATATGACACCAAAATCCCAACCTACAAAATAAAATGTGATAAATGAGACTTCATCAAAATTAAGAGTTCTTTTCTTCACTGATAAAAGAGTGAAAAAATAAATCACAGATTGGGAGAAAATATTTGCAAATCACCTGTCTGATAAAAGACTTTAATATAAAATATATAAAGAACTCTTGAAGAAGATATAAAGATGCTCAACATCATCAGGCATTAGGGAAATGCAAATCAAAACCACAATGAGATACCATTTCACACCCAGTAGGATAATAAAACCAGAAAAACTGACAAAACCAAATAATGACAAGGATGTGGAGCAACCAGAACTCTCATACATTGCTGGTGGGAATGCAAAATGGTACAGCCACTTTGAAAATTGGTTTGGAAGTTTCTTATAACATTTAAAATATGCTTACCAAATAATCCTGTGATCCCACTCCTAGGTATTTACCCAAGTGAAATGAAAACCTATGTTCCCACAAAAACCTGTATACAAATGTTCATAGTAGCTTTATTCATAACCATCAGAAATTGGAAACAACTCAAATGTACCTCCAGTGAAGGATGGATAAACAAACTGTGGTACATCCATACAATGGAATACTACTTGACAATAAAAGGGACAAACTCCACATTCACAATGACATGAATGAATCTCAAATGCATATGTTAAGTGAAAGAAACCAGACTCAAAAGACTACATACTGAATGACTGCATTTATACGACATTCTTGTAAAAGGGACACAAAATAGATCAATGGGTGCCAGGGGGGTGGGATCTGACCACAAAGAGGTACTGATCAGGGCATAATGGGGTGATGGAAGTGTTCTATATCTTAACTATCATAGGAGACACATACATAACTGTATACATTTGTCAAAACCTACAAAAATTTACACTAAAAAAGATGAATTTTAATGTATGTAAGTTACATCTTAATTTTTACAAAATTCATACCAAATTAGAAAAATGACTTAAAGGAACAACATATTTTGCCTAGCTCAAACCTAACATAAACAATCAGTGTCCACTCTGGGTTACTTCTACATAAGGAAAGAATTCTAAAAGAATACAGTGTAATTTACCAGGAAAGATAAATGTCTAGACTTAAAAGAGTAGTATAAATAAAATAAACTGGTAAACCTATTCCTTCAAATTTATTGAAACCTGAGTGGCAGATTTCCCTGTTTATGAAAACCCTGCCTTTTGACTAAGAACTACAGACACAGGGCAGCTGGTGGAAATGGCCACTTCGTTCGATGGGCTCCATGAAACGAAGAGTACAAAGTATGGTGCTAAGTAAATACAGGACCAGTGGTAAACCAACAACAGCAACAAAACAAACAAAAAACTTTTTGTTAGAATCTGAAAATAACAAATTTAGTTAAAGCAATTCCTACTGCTGTTTGTTTCTCAAAACCAAACCAGTTGCTTAGACACATGCCTCTTTCTAACATGAAATGTGCTGACATTCAGCACATTTTATGAAAAAGGGACAAATGAATGAAGTGTTTAGCTAGAAAAACTTGTCATGTTGCCAAGTTGACATGTGACTTTTAAGCTTTAGTAACTGCTTCACTATCCTCTGTAATTATAGAATTGAGTTTCCATCATTTTTTAAATTATTAATGATATTTTGAGGTAAGTGTTGCTTTAAACTTTTATACATTTCTGTCAGTTAAAAAAAAGAAACACAAATGGATTATTCTTGAGATGGCATTCAAGTCCACTTTCTGCCCTAAAGTGCTGTATTTATTTTGACATAAAACATTCCGAAGGTAGAGATAGACCCAAAAAAGGAAACACCAAAAAATTGTATTTTATGACATGGGGTTTTATTAGACAAAGTTAAACTTTTGGGGGTGAGCCCTGAATGAGGAATTTACAAATCAAGAGCAGCATTTCTACTCTAACACAGCATAACCACATCAGCTTAGGCCAGTCTGCTAGCTCGCTGAGTCTCAGTTTCTTTAATTGTAAAATCAGGCATTGGATTAGGTTTTTAAAAAATACTGTCTATGATAAACTAAACACACAAATATTGATCTGACACAGTGCTTTGAGAACCTTTGTGAGGTGTTTATTGACAGTTTATTGGAATAAAATCACTATTGCCTTTGTACTCAAGAATTGGGTTTTTTTAAAGGAAGAAAACAGAAAAGCCTAGGCCTCAGTTGTATGGATATGCTGAAACAGAACTCAAACTCTCTCTTAATTATTATGACACCTTTTCAAATGAACAAGCATTCCTAAAGATAACCATGCTGATTAAAGAGTAGACAAGTTAAGTCAGCCCTGCCCAGGGTACAGTGGCTTTCTTCATCAGCAAACTGGCTTCCTTTAGCATCCTCCTTACTTTCTTTACCCAAATTGTTGAAACTGACATTAAGACCAAGAACCATGGAACAGGCTTCCCTGGTGGCACAGTGGTTGAGAGTTCGCCTGCCGATGCAGGGGACACGGGTTCGTGCCCTGGTCTGGGAAGATCCCACATGCCGCGGAGCAGCTGGGCCCGTGAGCCATGGCCGCTGAGCCTACGCGTCTGGAGCCTGTGCTCCACAACGGGAGAGGCCACAACAGTGAGAGGCCCGTGTACCGGGGGAAAAAAAAAGGAACCATGGAACAAAAGAAAAAATTCCCTTATTTTTCCTCTTGCCTCTTTTCCACCATTTTAATGCATTTGAGAATCTACCCACTAGCCAGCAGTATCATCCATCCTTTAGAACCCTGACGTATATGCTCTTAACTAATCTATTTTCCTGTCATTACTTTCAGCCCCTGAGTTTTGAAACCAAGAAAAGCTACACCTTAAAAGTGGAGGGAGCCAATCCTCACCTAGAGATGCGTTTTCTGAACCTAGGCCCATTTCAGGACACAACCACAGTGCACATCAGTGTGGAAGATGTGGATGAGCCCCCTGTGTTTGAACCTGGCTTTTATTTTGTGGAGGTACCTGAAGATGTGGCAATTGGAACAACCATACAGATCATTTCTGCCAAGGATCCAGATGTGACCAACAACTCAATCAGGTTTTTCTACACATTTCACCTTATCCTTATATCCTGGAATCTTCCCTTATACCTAATTTTCTAGCACTTTTTCTCTGCTTCTTCCATCTCTGGACACTGTCCTATTTCGTTAAATTCTTTTTTCTTAAATAACATGGACTTTTCATGTTATTTAGAAATGAAGTGCCATTATGTCTACAACTCACTGTCAGCTGGTTCAGCAACACACATACACATACCTCTCAATTCTCAATTGTGGCCTTACTGACATTTGGGGGTGGATAATTCTTTGTTCAGGGGGCTGCCTGTTCAATGTATTGTACAGTGTTTAGCAGCATCTCTAGCCTCTACCTACAAAATGCTAGTAGCACCCCCTGAGTGGTAACAATCTAAAAAGTCCCCAGATATTGCCAAATAGACAGATACATAGATGTCAAAATATTAAAAATCCTTGAATCTTAGTGGTGAATATAAAGGTGATTACTGTACATTCTTTTAATTTTTATGAACCTTTGACTTTTTTACTTTAAAAAATGGAAAAAATAACATATATAAGCACATATTTCCATGTACTATACAACGAACAGACACAGAAACTACTACTGTTGTCAACAGCTTTGATGCCATGTAGACTAGCTTTCTATTGCAAGCCCACATAACAACCTCTCCAAAGTATGTTTTGAACATCAAGATTCCAACCTAGATGCTTCCCCCTCAGTAGGGGTAGAGAGCTGCTCTTATAGCCATGGCCATCTCCTGTTGACTATGGAACCAAAGTGCAAACCGCTGGTGGACAGACTGACACTTCAACCTTCCAGAGCAACTGCCAAGCCTCTGAAGCTTGACACAAAAGATCAGGATTCCAAGGCTGTTTGAGGCCATCTGTCACATTAATTGTTGAAAGCCACACAAATGGATCTAGGGCTTTGGTGCAGATAGCACATTTTAAACACACCCTGATTCATCAAAGGCCTTTTCTGTCAGCCAGTTACTTTCCTCACCTGGTGCCATTTTGTATTTAATGAAAATGTGCTTTTGCAGTTTAATAAAGATGGTTCTCTCCTGAGTTTAACTATACTGGGGGAAATATGCTTCCTCTAACCAATTAGCAAACATTTTACATTTTCAGGTATTAAAATGGCTAAAATTATTTTGCTTGAATTCTGATATTTGATTTTTAGAAGAAAACTAATCTTTATGAGCTGTAACAATTTTATAGAAGTGATATTTAAACCTTAAGCTTTTTAAATGTATAGTAGAAGTTAGTGGAATCATATCATCCCCAAAACAACAACACAAATGAAACCAATTCTATTATAAATTTATATTTGTAATATAAATATTATATTTATATCAGAAGCCAAGAATATATATCTATCTTCTGATTAATCTATTCATATCAGAGACACTACTGCGGGAAAAATCTCTAGAGAATAAAACTTTATGGAGGGAAACTGTTTGAAATAAAACAAGCACAGTTTGAAAAAAATCAGATCTCATTTCTAAAAGAGTCAGTCAGAATATCCAGTGGATGCTTCCACATCTTCTTTCCAGATTCTGATTCTGGACTCCTACATAGTAAGCACTGGAAATATGATTTTGTCAGGAGTCACACTACTAAATGACAAGCAAAAGAGACTGAAAGCAGTCAAGAAACAAGGAAATTCACAAACACACACACACACACACACACACACACACACACACACACACACACACACACACAACACACACACCCCTACAATGAATGTGCCCTATTCAGGACTAAAGTCGTTATCTCAACACATATCTAGGAAGGAAGGAGAAACACCAGCAGGCCTAGATCCACTGCTGGCATGGAGCAAAATGAGGATACAAAATAAGGGAATCCTGTCTGGCTAACAGAAAATGCTGCTTCAGATGATGAGCCACTGAAAACTGTCAGTTGGCTGGCATGGCACTGATGCAATTAGCATCAGGGAGGTCTATAGTGGGGTGCCTGTGTAGTCCAATACATCCCAGTCAGGAGGAATCCAAGAGTGAACAGGCGGGAGGCATAGAGCAGGGTCCACTGGGCTTATTCTAGGGCAGGGTTCTAGGTCCTGAAAGAGAAACTGGCAAGAACAAGGCAACAGCCACAGGCCTGGAGGTAACACGATAAGCGTTCAGGCACAGGGGATAAAGCAGAATTCCACTTATCATAACTAGAGATAATCATCCCTCTGCATTTAGGATAGAAAGAAGGAACAGAATTCATATTGTGAGATAGAGTCTCTGACCCTTTGTACTGTCCCACAGGAACAAAGAATGGTCTCTGGAGCCAAGCAGAACATCAGGGGTCCTGGATTCTGAGAAGGAAAAGCACCTAGAAGTCAAATCTCTGGCTATTACTTAATAAACCCATTTGGAAAGTACTTTCCTATATTATCTTTCACCAAATTGCTTGTTTTCTCCTTATTTATCCTATAAAAGTTATTTTCTTTCAAAAATAATTTGAATATGCCATATGCCGCTTGTCTATCTTGTGCATTTTTGTTACAAATAAATGAGGTTCACATTCCTAAAAAGAAAATGCATATTAAATCACCCAAAAAACAACATACCACCTGAGGTTCAAATGCTATGGATAAAAGGTCACTGAACTTTTTAAAAAGATTATCAGAACTTTTATAATCTCATTTCTAGAAAGTTTATGGTATGTTCAGGCATATAAGCTGGTCATCATTGATTAGTAAAGTCCAAAACTAAGTCTCCAGATTTAGTTATATGTACATGAGAAATACAATGTTTGGATCACCTAAATTTTTAATAAATGCTCAAGGAATTTCTAGCAAGCAGGAAACTGAACCATTGGGCAACTGAAACAGGCTCCTGCTCATATGGAAACAGCTTGTCCCCCTGTGCCTTCCTAGAGTGTGTATGGATTTAGGGAGCCTGTCCATGACACCCTACCTCCAAAATCACTCCTAAATTCAGAGAATGTCCTCAACCAAGTAAACAAGCAGGGAGCTCAATGAACACCAGCTATTGTTGGCTGAAGGCAGTTTTTAATGTGTATGTTATGCCTATTCTGCCCACAGTTGGTGAGAATATTATGATTAGAAAAAGGAATACCACCTACGTAATTCACTAGTGTGTCCCAATTTCCTCATTTTCTATCTGTATCTATGCCTTTAAATTTGTTCTCTTGAGTCCTGAAAATTGGCCCAGTGTCCCATTCAGAGTAATGAATGCTATCATTGCCTCAATTCAGGCCCCGCTTAGGAAATGGAAGAGGAATTCCACTTGAGGGAGGCTTCTCTGAGGCAGACCCGCAGCGTCTCCTCTCAGTGTGTCAGCGGGCAGTACTGTCATGGGTTCTGTCAGTTA
The DNA here is from genome assembly GCF_000442215.2 of Lipotes vexillifer. Taxonomy (NCBI): domain Eukaryota; kingdom Metazoa; phylum Chordata; class Mammalia; order Artiodactyla; family Lipotidae; genus Lipotes; species Lipotes vexillifer. The sequence goes on from NW_006775678.1 coordinate 3,194,560, forward strand.
TTTCCATCATTCCATCTCCCCTACCATCTGTGACATTTGCTATGGCGTTGTAGGTTTGAATGCAGGAAGCTGGTTCATCATAGGCTGCCTCTCCCCTCGGCATTATGCCTACAACTTGGAGAGCTGCCATCAGGGTTAACAGCTCTGTGGGCTGAATGGCTGGCTTTTCTCCTGTTTGGGGAGCTGAAAGAAAAGACTGTCAGGAGCCAACCAGTATTTTTTTCCTAAGATAAATTCAAATCTTAAAATAGCCAGTAAACTTTAAAACTAAATTACTAATTATACCTTAAAAAAAAACGCTCCAGTTAATTTTAAATTAACTTTGTAGGCATATGTTTATTCTTTATTAAATAGTCGACTGTCAGCTATCATGGCTTAATCTATTTTCAAAAAAGAGTTAAGGCTTTGTTTCCTTAAGCAATCTCATACATTCCATATGCCTAAGTTTGATTCCCAGCCGTGCAACCTTGGGCAAATGTCTTAACCTTTCCATGCTCCAGTTTTCTCACCTGTAAAATGGGGATGATAACGGTACCTACCTCATAGGTTTATTGTGGGGATTATATGAGTCAATACAGGTAAGATGTTTAGAGCAGTGCCTGGCTACAGTAACAGGGTCAGAAGCAGAGAGAAGCATTACTTTACTTATTTAAATTTCCCAACACTTGGAGAGTTAGAACTGAAATGTTTCCAACTTCTCCAGGCTTTAGTGGTCACATTTCCCTTTAATTCCTAATTCTCTGAACAGTTATCCTGAATCTCTGCAGGAAAAAATAAATACTCGAAACAAAATACTTTACCAAGTAATAAATATACTGGTATATACTATATATATATATATATCTATTTATAGATATTGAAACCAAAGTTTTACCATCAATATTTACCCTTACTGGAATACAGTCTGGCATACATATACATGTTCTTTCTACACTAGTCACAACCCACCATATTTATTTCAGATTGAAAAACAATGCACTAAAGTAAAGAAACTACTTACTCCCATCAAATGGGCAGTATTTCCCAGTTTCAACAACTTTAAGATAGAGACTGCAATTGCTGGCAACTTTTTTTTTTTTTTTTTGGCCATGCTATGCAGCTTGTGGGATCTTAGTTCCCTGACCAGGGATTGAACCCGGGCCCCTGGCAGTGAAAGCCCAGAGTCCTAACCACTGGACCACCAGGGAATTCCGCTGGCAACTTTTTAATTAATTTTTACTGGATTATAGTTGATTTACAATATTGTGTTAGTTTCAGGTTTACAGCAAAATGAATCAGTTATACATATACATATATCCACTCTTTTAGATTCTATTCCCATATAGGTCATTAAAGAGTATTGCATAGAGTTCCCTGTGCTATACAGTAGGTTCTTATTAGTTATCTATTTTATATATAGTAGTGTGTATATGTCAATCCCAATCTCCCAATGTATCTCTCCCCCCCGCTTCCTCGATAACCGTAAGTTTGTTTTCTACATCTGTGACTCTATTTCTGTTTTGAAAATAGGTTCGTTTGCACCCACTGGCAACTTTAAATGGAATTTTGAACCCAATATGTTACAATAGCTTATATATATACAATATATAAGAAACAGAATCATTTATATATAATTTACAGTATATTATATATTATATATACAATAGTTTATATATAAACACATGTATGTTTCAAATCTTACTGTTAGCTGCAAATTATTAGCTGTGTAACTGTATGAAAGTGACTTAACTTCTCTAAGTCCTAGTTTCCTGTTAGGTGAGATAATACCTATATCCTAGAGATCCTGTAGAACTTAAAAAGAAGCTATAGATAAATACAGCCCATCCTGAACTCTCCACAGACTGGCCTGTAACTTGCAACATTGTGCCTTCTAGAATTGCAGTTTCTCTGCTATTCCCCAGTAAACTCAAGTTCAGAAACCCCATTAAAGGCTCTGGCCTAGAGTTTCCTCTTGCTCCTGTC